>NW_026440230.1:0-31866 GCF_002870075.4 Lactuca sativa | reverse complement strand
TGATTTAAATAACAATTACAAATTTTTGATAGATTAAGTTTAGGCCAAGGCATCTAGATTGTATAATGGATTCACATTATCATCATTCTATATATTTTTCATTCTATATATTTTTCATTAATTAGCTGTATAATTTTTTTTCCCTACAAGTACATCAAACTTTATAAAATTTAACAAAACATATTTTTTAAAAAATCATTTATTACAAAACTTAATTTGTAATATTTATTTAAGTATTAAATAGTTTTTTTTTATTGAAAAGTTCAATAAACTCCATATCCATTTAGCTGTCATCTCACGATTAATCCATTAAAACAAATAGAAATTTCATATCATTCAACTTTAATTTATACTAAACATGTATTGTGGAGTTTCATAAGCTTGTAAGAGTAAGGCAACTCTATTTTACAAAAAAAAAATAGTAATATTAATAATAATAAATAAATATATAAAATAAATAAATAAAATCTTTTTACAATAAAAGTTAATATCGATCGCATGATAAAATCAATCTTAAAAATGTCTCTTTTTTCAAATCTATATATTGAATTGTTGCTATTAATGTCTTTGTGAATTTATTGTGGGCATTCAATGAATCATGTATTAACCGTTGGATGCTATTTGGGCATCCTCTTTCCGAGTTGACTTTAAAAAATTTAGGGTCTTTTTTTTTTCATCATAAAATATTATATATTAATTAAATTAGTTTTCAATATTTAAGACTAACTACTCGTTTCACATTTAATTGAGTACAAAATAGGAAATGAAGTGTCACTAACAACTCGTTTCACATTTAGTATTTGGTGTTTCTAAAAAAGTGCTAGATCGATTGTGATGAGGTGGGAGTCGTTTTTATCTTTTGGTATTTGAAAACCTAATATATATAATCGCTATGAGCTAGCATATAAATGAAATGATTCGAAACAACGTTAAAATTATATATATAATGATGTTATTTTTTATTTTTGAATAAACAGATCTAGATATATACGACGATGTATATAACAAAGTAATTAATATTGATGTATGTCAAGTCGTAATAAAGGACTGAAATACAAAACTTTGTGATGTTGGGTATCAATCCTGGGAAATGAAGAAAACAACAATACATGCCAAAAGAAACAAAAACATAATGAGTGAATAATGAATGATTCAGAGCTGAATCAACCAAAAGTATGTGAAAAGGATGCATGGAATTCAGACAAGTTTTGTTTGTTAGCTTATAAATGTCCATGGCTTCTTTAACTCCATCCCAGCTACTACTACTCATCTTCTACGGTTCTACCTTCCGACTCCGGCCGTTCACTGCGGTCCCATTCCCTGATTCCCATTAATGGTTCTATTGCCGGCCGGACAGATCCTGGTGGGTGTTTTGGGTTTGAAATCGGGTAATAAATTGAAGGAAGATGGATATATAGCGAGATGATGGTGATTTTGCTACAGTTTAATTTTTGTATGTATTTCTGTGCATGAAAGTATCAGTAAATATTCAAAAAAGTTGAAGTAACAGTGGAGTCGCCATGCATGCAGATAACATCGGAAAATGACTTAAGAGCCCAACGAAGTTTTTAAACCGTTCAAAAAACCTTAATTATGTTTTGTTTGTTCAAAAAAACCCAACAAACTTAACATATTGTCTAAAAAGCCCAACTAAGTTACACTTTCCTGAAAGTCAAATAAGAGAAACAGATGACGTGACTTATTACCGTATCGGGAAAATGACTTGTTAGACCAATGAAGTTTTCAAAACGTTTAAAAAAACTCAAATCATGTTTTGACTGTTCAAAAAAACCCCAACAAACTTAAACAAAACAAAACTGAGATTTTTTGAACGGTTTGGAACTTTATTGGACTTTTTAGACAAAAGATTAAATTCGTTGAGTTTTATTGAACAGACAAAACATGATTGAGGTTTTTTGAATGATTTGAAAACTTTGTTGGGCCTTTAAATCATTTTTCCCGGATAACATGGTACCAAACTAACTACCAATTACAGCTACTACAAAAGTAGCTACAGACTACTTATTAACTTATACGTACATAACCACTTATGTTGATTTACTTATAAACGGATATGCTTCTAGATTTTAATTGGGTACGTACCTATAGTAACTAATATAAAATACAATCCATATTTTAATAAAAGAATAACTTTTAACCTCCTTTTGACACGTGTCATCATATTAGACCTCCTAATTAATACACATTTTTTTTTACTATGTGTCACCATATTAAACCTCTTAATTAATGCATGCCACTTGTCAACCTATTATTTATCTATTTCAAATTTTAATATTTTCACTTTAATTACAATAAATTAATAACAATAGAATAAAAATTAAAATAAAATTAATACAAATTTAAAGTGATATAATTTCACATACTTATTTAAGTTAACGATTATAATTGATTAATAATTTTGTGTTCTAACTATTAAAGTTTAATTAATTTTGGGGGCGGACGCAAGATTTCACAGTAGGGGTTGCACGAGAAAGTTAGAGGTTGCACGATAATAGAAAAAATAAAAATTTTAAAAATTTTCGAAAAATTTTCCACTGCGGCAAAAAAAGTGAGGGGTTGCCCGTGCCACCGATGACTCCCCCTAAATCCGCCCCTGATTAATTTTGTAACTGTGGTTTCACGGGTTATAAACTAGTATTGTATATTGTGATAGAGTAAAAAAGTTTTGTTTGTTTGCATTGTCAAATAAAAATGGAATCCAATATTCGTTACGCGCTACGTATTGTGGAGTGGGTTTTTTAATTTATTGATGGAATAGAAATATGGTATTCGAATTATTTAATCTATTTTTTTTGAACATCATTTTTTTTTATAGAAAACAAGCTAACAAGAAGCTAGAATTACATGAGTTTTATACATTCTTGTGAAGGGTTAAGACACCAATCGACCCTGTTAAAGAAATAACCGTTTCTAGATCAGTTATTAATCCATTTGAAGGCCAACATCTTCCCCTCGCTAGCCAACATACTACAACTCTTAACCTTGCCATTAAATATTTAATCACACTTGTAAGTCCAGATAATCCAAGCAAAAACAGAAAGCACAACCGAAACAACCTTGCTTACACACTCAGGGGTACCAGAACTGGACACACAACTGAAGAGGTCATGGAGAGAGCTGCTATCCACCGGAACATGATTCCACCAATTGTTGATGGCATCATGCACCTCCCTAGCGACTAAACAATTTAGAAAGAGATGAGACTTTGTCTCTAACAAAATGTTGCAAAGGGGACATAAATACGAGCCAATAGATATCCCAATTTTCTCAAGATTACTACTAGTAGGCAATCTTTGAAGAATATCTGTCCATGCAAATATATTAACTTTCCCATGCAAGATTTTGTTCCAAGAAGTATTGTCCTCAAGGCATATCAAAAGATGTTTATCAATAATTTTCATACACGACGCCACAGTAAAACATCCTTCATTGTCTTCAATCCACTTCTATTTGTTATCCGGAAAAACAAATAAACCGTTAATGTCGATCTGATTACGTATCAGGTACAAGTGAAGATGGCTGATGACACCCTAAGTCCTTCCTCTTCTAGCAACAACTCTGGTGCGACCAATGCCCCCATCAGTCCCATGTAATGACATAATGACATTGCGCCATATTGCTCTATTATTTTTATAATTTAATAACATTGGTGTTTAAAAGTATCTAAATCTTTGTTAATGTAACACCGTGGATTTTCAAAGCAAAATTTTTCTTTTAAATAATCAATTTAATATTAAAACACTTGTTTAAAATCTTATTCATATTCGAATTACAAAACATAGTTCCATTTTCATTTGAATAGACAACCAGGATCCTCCAAAATACAACTCTTTCCTCGGTGTGTACAATCGAGCCGATGCCATTCCGCGTTACTGAAAGGACCTGAAACAACATAACATAAATACTGTAAGCACGAAGCTTAGTGAGTTCCCCAATATACACCTTACACAATTACGCCTTTCGAGGCCCGACCTTCCGGTCCATGTGTCTCAGGGGACTTCCGTCCCTGCTGGGTAAACCTTCCGGCCTTACCCACGCCGACCTTCCGGTCCATCACACATCATATCGCCTTCCGGCCCATAACATATTGCCTTCCGGCCCATAATATAATCGCCTTCCGGCCCATAACATACATAGCACACATAACAAATAACTTACCACATATAGCATACATATCACATATCATATCTGACCTTCCGGTCACACAGTCAAACCCTTCCGGGTACAGTATAGTGAGAAGACTCACCTCGCGGACACTGGAAGGTAGCAACTCCTGAAATCTCTTGCACTTGATCCTCCGAGCTACAAGCTCCCTGTCTCATCATATATCTCTTTTTAATACTTCTATCTTCCACGTTAACTGACCCTAAAACGTTACACACAGGTCATCTCGGGTCAATGGCCATCTCGACTGGACTCGGCGAGTACCCTGGCGACTCGGCGAGTCTAGTCGTCCTCACCAATTCCTGCATGATCCCTTTCTACTCGTCGAGTATCCCTCTTGACTCGACGAGGTCCTCGTGGAAGAATCGCGGGGCCACCCCGACTCTACTCGCCGAGCCTGAAGAACAAACTCGGCGAGTCCCAGTGAATCTTCAAGCTACTCGCCGAGTCTGATCATCCGACTCGGCGAGTCTACGCCATGCAGTCGATCGAACTGTTTCCTGAGATACATATATTCTCGAATATACAAACATGGGACCTTCTGGACCTCTAAGGGTCCTAATACAAGGTTATAAACGTTGAATAACAACACAACAATCCATCTAGACTCCAAATGGGTTCCATAAACCCTAAATCTATATACACATCAATCACAGGAGAATGTAATCCGAATTATTACCTGAATGATGTACCTTCCATGTCCCCAAACTTCAGAACTCGAACTCCCTGCAGTTCCTTTAGCTAAAACCCTTCTCCTCCTTGCACAACAATTCCTTCAAGGTCACCAATGGCCTTCAAGCTTGCTCTAGCCGCCCCAGTCGCCTAGGGTTCTTCCCAATCGATCAAAAGTCGTGAAATGACGGCATAATAACCCTTATATACAACCCAATACTGAACGGCTAGGGTTTCCGCTGAACAGCGTCGACTCGCCGAGTCCATATCTGGACTCGTCGAGTCCAGTCGTGAACCCGCGACCAAACCTGCGACCCTACTCGGCGAGTCTGGCTCCAACTCGTCGAGTCTCCCCTTTAAAACACCCCCAAAATGCAACTTAACAATACTTGAGATTTTGGGCTGTTACAATTCTCCCCCACTAGAATTAGACTTCGCCCTCGAAGTCTCACTCTGAAAATAGCTCTGGCTGCTGCTCCCGCATCTCACGTTTCGGCTTCCCTAGACACTACCGATCTCTTCCGAGGCCGCCACTGAACCAATACCAGAGGTACCTCCTTGTTCCTCAGAACCTTGATCTTCCGATCTCCGACGGCCACTGGCCTCTCGACGTAACACAGGCTCGCATCCACCTAATCGTTCTCTAGTAGAACCACTGCTGACTCATCTGCTATACACCTCTTCAATTGCGACACATACAAGTGTCATGGATCCGTCCCAATTCCGTTGGCAGCTCCAAACGGTAGGCCACCCTTCCTGCCTTCGCACCTTCACGAAAAGACCCAACATACCGGGCCCCCCCCCCCATTTACCCCTCTTCCTAAATCGAAACACCCCGTCAGAAATACGAAGTCGCCGACCTGAATCACATGCTCGTAACGGCGTCTGCCTGCATAACTTTCCTGTTAACTCTAGACGATCACTAACTCTCTTTAACCTGCTGAGTCTGCTCTGCCAACTAAAGCACGAACTCTGAACTGCTCATCACTCTCTGTAATCGGAAATTATCCAAGATGCACTCTGCTCCAAATCTCAACGATCACTCAACCCATAAGGGTTAGGAAACCCTGAACCACCGGATCCCCGATCCAAAGCCCACTTTGCCCATTCCGGACCGACTGAGAGATCCGTTCTCCCTCTCAGATCAACTCTCACAAGTTCCCTCTTGCCATCACATACACATACTGAACTAGTCCCAACACTCGCAGGTTGAAAAACCCGATTCACTGATGATATCCTCGAACATCTCCCAAGACGAACCACTAATATCCGTCCTATACCCTGATCAGAATCACACTGAGAATTCAAGATTCTCTATTCCCTTGCATCCTTTCTGAGTCTCGTCAGTCATCCCAACCCGGATGGGTTCCTACTTCACTGCCGCAAACACGATGCTCGAAACCATACTTGAAATACTCTAACCATAATTCTGCTCTGCAGCTTTCACTTTCGTGAACTTGCACCCCTTCGGAGTTACACACCTTCCTCTTTTCCTTTTTCCAAGGAACCCTCTTGGCCATAATGCCACTCCAACCGGTGCCACGGTGCTCGCCCCAAGCGACACCACCCTTTTTGCGTAACCGCTATCCACATACTCTGGTTCTCATTGCAGGGGCTCTCAATCTCATGCACTCTCTCCACTCATCAAAATCACTGCCTCAGCTAAACAAGATCACCAATCCCGGGGCCCGGCCTTCCAATGTAATCACACTGCACATACACCATCCGTAATCTCAAACTGATCCAGCAATACCAACAGAGTCTCCAGCATGACTGGACCGACTCTCATAACACATACTAGCCACTCGAGGCTATATCTCTGTGGGTCCGTACACCCAACTCTGCGAACCCTCAGGTTCGAACTCTGGGAACCTTCCGGTTCCAACTCTAGAAACATGCACAACATAAATCCCGTGGGATTAACGCAGTGCAACCCATCACGTACCTCAACATACCAATACTCTGATCACATAACCCCGGTTACTTACTCAAGCTTGATCCCGGCCTTCTCTCAGGCCTCCACAATCGAATGCCCTAGGTCTGTATCCCGCCCCGCATACCCGACACTCGCTCTCGTCGGCCTATACTCTGCGCTGACAAACACTGCTGAATCCCAACAGCTAGGCACCCTCACATACTCATCGATCTCCTGGAGAATTTTCTAATTCTCCCCCCCACTAAAGCACTGACTAACTGCCACCGATCGTCATTAACGACCTTACAGAACAATCCTGTACAAAGAGAACAATTACACACTGACTGCTTCCCACAAGCACAAGCAACCCTCAGCAAAACACACCTCCTCCCTGATCAACCCACTCACAAGAATCTAGTCCTTCAATCATCCACTCCACGACTGTAGATGCTACCCGACAATCAACCCAGTGCCACATCTCCCCTAACAACCCCCACGAACGATAACCAAAGGAATCCTCGACAATAACCCATAACCAAACCCACAATCTGCCCAAAGGATGAACACCACATCGAAAACCGCACAAGACTACTGACACTAAAACACCAATTATAACCATACCCAACCATCAGGGAACAACGAATGCCAAAGCGAAAACCTGAAGCACCAATCCATAACCATGCCAGACCCGCGAACAACGAATACCGCACCGAATTCCATACAAGATACCAGCACAAACAATACGCCAAATCAATGCCAGACAATTAAGACATCATGAAAGCATCATACCCGCAGCTGCCTCCGGCACTGCTCCGTCTCCCTCTGTCGCACGCAGATAAACATGACCCTGAGCCCTCTGGGGCTCCGCTCCATCCTGTCCTCCTCAAATCCCGAATTGGCACTGACTGCCAACAATCCCGTGCACAGTGCCCCTCCTTTCCGCACTTGCGGCATGCACCACCGGACCTGCAAGCCCCGATGTAACCCCTTTTTACTCGATCATCGACACCTATGGTCTCATGATTTCCTACTGCATCTCTATACTCCACTTATTACTACTCTTGACAATTCTTGCTTTCTTACATATTGCACCCGGTTCTCCCCCACTAGGGTTCGAACCAACACCAATTAGTATACAATCAACCCACGACTACCTTTCACCAGCGAAATCGTACCTGCCCCAGAAAAGTGCTGTGCAACACCCGATAGTCCCTCCCCTTATGAAGTCAATCAATCCCCTATACTCTGAACCTCTAGCTAACTCTCCAAGAACTTCTCATCACGGCTGCCTCTAATCGTTCCAAATCCCATACTGATCTAATACTAAGCACCTGCACTGCTCGATAACATATCTGGCTCGCAGACTGCACCGCAGCATCATCGTTCCTCTCATCTCAGCTCATCAACCCGTATCCAACGCCGGATTTGTCCCAAGGACAGGGACTTACTCTCAACATAGACGACAACTCTCCGCACTGCAAAACTCGTCTGAACTCTTCACTGCTACCACTATAACCCAACCTGTTATTCTCAATTAGGTGTGGTGTGGTTCTCGACTACCTCAGCCCCAACTGACTGTCTGTTCACGGTAAATCTCTGTCTCGCGGTACACCCGCTACCTGATGCTCTGAGGGAAGTCATTATCGATAACTACCTGCAGGGTGTACTCCCAATCCAGAACTGAAACACCAGACCTCTCGCGTCTTGCACACGAGCATAAATGACACTACCCACCCAAAAGGTGACCTCTCCTCTGTCGTCTGATTGCTCGACCCAACTGAAATTCTCCCCTGTCTTTGACTCTTACCAAAATACTCTGATAGGCACTCGCCTTTCCCTTCGAGGAACGCCTCTCCGTACTCAATCATGGTCTACAGGCCTGAAACCCATAGCGTCCAATCTCTACCTCATCGGTCATAACCGGATAACAAGATAGCCACAAGCATCATCCACTACGAACCATGGTACTCATCCCATGACATCCCTCCTCAACATGCTTCAGTGTATGGTACCTGAACCATAGCACCACTCCTCAATCTGCTCCAATGTATAGCACTCGGACCACAACATCTATCTCAATCTGTTCCGATGTATGGTGCCCGGACCATAACATCACTCTGTATCCGCTCCGATGTATAGTATCCGAACCATAACATCACCCCTCAATCTGTTCCTTAGGACCTTCAGAATGCCCCCTGTATCAAGTATGGGTCCTCTGCTTTCAGTAGTACGGGCCCATACTACCTGCCACATCTACCCATACTTTCCACACGGACCATCCCAGAGTTCTTAAGTAGCTGATAAACCTGCTCTTTCACCCATCTCATCGCGCTTGCTCGCTTTCCAGCGAAATCCTCTACTCTACCAGCGCACTCATCTGGCTAGGTTTACTCCCTAGTCCCTTCCGCTGTCCTCCCACTTCTTTGCTATCAGCTGCTGAAGAGTTCCTAATGATGCCAGCCCTCTACCTCCTGAGTATCGTCATACTCACTTAGTAGCTGACTCCCATCATCGATAACTCCACAAAGCACAAAGCAAGCAGCATTCGAGCATTGAAGCATACATAGGACTCCCCATCTGTGGTAGCTCCACCTTCTCGGCTCATCCTCGGAAGTACCTCTGTACCCCGTAGCTTTACCCCTTGTGCGTTCTAACTAGATACTCTCACTCATCACATACACACAAAAGCATAACGCACATATAACAGCAAACCCTAGACTAAGGCATCACAAATCAGGCCACTCTAGTCCTAAGATGTGAAATACCTAGCCTGTCTCTAGCATGCAATAATGTCTCATAAAGTGCATAATAGATATTTCATATTACAAAAGTAAGGGTATTTTGGGAAATCACCGTTTGGCTCTGGCTGATTGTACACACTGCTCTTTCTTGCTTTCTCTTTGAACTCTTATTCACTTTTAGAAAACTATTTATTTGAAAACCTTTTCTTAATCCCTCAGTTTGAGTCCAGACTCACCCGTAGGCGCGTCCGAATCCCTCAAACCAAGGCTCTGATACCAATTGTAACACCGTGGATTTTCAAAGCAAAATTTTTCTTTTAAATAATCAATTTAATATTAAAACACTTGTTTAAAATCTTATTCATATTCGAATTACAAAACATAGTTCCATTTTCATTTGAATAGACAACCAGGATCCTCCAAAATACAACTCTTTCCTCGGTGTGTACAATCGAGCCGATGCCATTCCGCGTTACTGAAAGGACCTGAAACAACATAACATAAATACTGTAAGCACGAAGCTTAGTGAGTTCCCCAATATACACCTTACACAATTACGCCTTTCGAGGCCCGACCTTCCGGTCCATGTGTCTCAGGGGACTTCCGTCCCTGCTGGGTAAACCTTCCGGCCTTACCCACGCCGACCTTCCGGTCCATCACACATCATATCGCCTTCCGGCCCATAACATATTGCCTTCCGGCCCATAATATAATCGCCTTCCGGCCCATAACATACATAGCACACATAACAAATAACTTACCACATATAGCATACATATCACATATCATATCTGACCTTCCGGTCACACAGTCAAACCCTTCCGGGTACAGTATAGTGAGAAGACTCACCTCGCGGACACTGGAAGGTAGCAACTCCTGAAATCTCTTGCACTTGATCCTCCGAGCTACAAGCTCCCTGTCTCATCATATATCTCTTTTTAATACTTCTATCTTCCACGTTAACTGACCCTAAAACGTTACACACAGGTCAACTCGGGTCAATGGCCATCTCGACTGGACTCGGCGAGTACCCTGGCGACTCGGCGAGTCTAGTCGTCCTCACCAATTCCTGCATGATCCCTTTCTACTCGTCGAGTATCCCTCTTGACTCGACGAGGTCCTCGTGGAAGAATCGCGGGGCCACCCCGACTCTACTCGCCGAGCCTGAAGAACAAACTCGGCGAGTCCCAGTGAATCTTCAAGCTACTCGCCGAGTCTGATCATCCGACTCGGCGAGTCTACGCCATGCAGTCGATCGAACTGTTTCCTGAGATACATATATTCTCGAATATACAAACATGGGACCTTCTGGACCTCTAAGGGTCCTAATACAAGGTTATAAACGTTGAATAACAACACAACAATCCATCTAGACTCCAAATGGGTTCCATAAACCCTAAATCTATATACACATCAATCACAGGAGAATGTAATCCGAATTATTACCTGAATGATGTACCTTCCATGTCCCCAAACTTCAGAACTCGAACTCCCTGCAGTTCCTTTAGCTAAAACCCTTCTCCTCCTTGCACAACAATTCCTTCAAGGTCACCAATGGCCTTCAAGCTTGCTCTAGCCGCCCCAGTCGCCTAGGGTTCTTCCCAATCGATCAAAAGTCGTGAAATGACGGCATAATAACCCTTATATACAACCCAATACTGAACGGCTAGGGTTTCCGCTGAACAGCGTCGACTCGCCGAGTCCATATCTGGACTCGTCGAGTCCAGTCGTGAACCCGCGACCAAACCTGCGACCCTACTCGGCGAGTCTGGCTCCAACTCGTCGAGTCTCCCCTTTAAAACACCCCCAAAATGCAACTTAACAATACTTGAGATTTTGGGCTGTTACAGTTAATTTTTTTTAAATCTAAGATATTGTTTTATTATATTGTTTTGAATCTTTATGGTATGTTATTCAATTAATTTCATCTAACTCTTTTAGACTAATATATTTATCTATTTTATAAAACATAATCGAAATGTCAAACACATTTAAGAAAAATATCCAAAAAAAATATTTTTAAATAATTAAAATAATAAGAGTAAATTACACGAATGGTCCTTATGGTTTGAGATAATTTATGCATTTGGTCCCTAACTTATATTTTTAACTAGGAAGGTCCCTACTATTTGTTTTTGTTACGCGCTTGGTCCATAGTGTTTGCTTTTGTTACTTGATAGGTCATTGTATTACCTAAAAATACTATTATTTAAATAAGAAAAAATGATGATGTAGGTAAGATAAATTGAGGGGGTGGGGTTGAAGGTGTGTTTATTTAAATAAATTAAAAAATTAAGAGAAAAATAGTCTTTTTAAGTAAGACATGGACCAAACACGTAACAAAAACAAACAACAGTAATCTTCCGAGTTAAAAAAATAAATTAGTGACCAAACATATAAATTACCCTAAACTATAGGGACCATTTATGTAATTTACTCATATAATAATATTATGGTAAATGTTAACCTAGATTGAAATATCGTATTAACTAAAAAATAGTTTATTAAAATGTAGCAGTAAGACGTTTGAAACATTAAGAAAACACTGGTTACCCATTATAGAGAATTTCCCGTCAAAACTCTCAGTATGAAAAGCCAAATTCTTATCTTTCGGAGGTCGGCTTATTCTAATCAAGATAGTCTTCCTACCTATTATATGTCCCTTTTTAAAAGCCAACAAAGTATTATTGACACAATAGAAAGGATGAGATGAAAATTCTTATGGATTGGGGATGTTCTAAAATCCAAAATACATTAATTGGATGGAATATTGGTCTAAAGTAATCGCACCTAAAATGAATGGTGGAACCAAAAGGCTTCTAGCCCAAAGGTATCTGGTATTGTCTCCCTTCTTGAGGTTGAGGGTTCAAGTCTCACCGTAGACATATGTGAAATTAATAGGTAATGTAGGAGTATATTAGATTTTCTGTTTAAAAAAAAGACAGTGGATTAGGGATCAGAACATTAAAAGCTCAAAATATGACACTTTTAACAAAATGGTGGTGGAGACTATTAAACGATCAAAATAGTTTGAGGAAGGGTGTAATTGTGAACATACATAATCTAAGAAAGAAACTAGCCCCCTACATTGCAAAAACAAAAGCTTCATTTGGTGCTTGGTGCAATGTGTCAAAGGTTGTTAACAACCTCTCGGACCTCATCATAGACTGTAATGAAAGCTCAAAATATGGCACTTTTAACAAAATGGTGGTGGGGACTATTAAACGATCAAAATAGTTTGAGGAATGGTGTAATTGTGAACATACATAATTTAAGAAAGAAACTAGCCCCTTACATTGCAAACAAAAAGCTTCATTTGGTGCTTGGTGCAATGTGTCAAAGGTTGTTAACAGCCTCTTGGACCTCAACATAGACTGTAATGAAAATTTTACATTGGTCCCGAGATTTGACATTCCAATCATGTTCTGGAAAGATGCCTAGTGTGGTAACTCTTATTTTCAATCTCGTTGTCCAATTTTATACAAGGAAACTATTAATTTTTTTTTGGAATATCGACTTTTTGATAGTGGTATCCCATAGGTATGGAAACAAGAGCCGACTGCTACAAGATCACTAAATGAACTGTTACAATTATACTAATCCATTGGTAGCATGAAGCCTAACATTACCACTTCTTTCGGGTTTCGCTTTAATTTAAATCCTGATGGGAGATATTCAGTTAAAAAAATATGGAGGATGATCAATTCACAATTGATCTTACATAAAGGTTATGTCATCTGCTGGTAAAAAATTATCCCACTCTGTAACATCTATAAAATTCATGTAAATTTTAAACTTTTCCAAACATTTCAAAACCATCTATTGTTTACAAATTGTTTTCAAATTAATTCAATATCAGAGTTTTCCTAGAAATCACAACATGAAAAACGAGGAGGTGCACGATCAAGCCTTTGCCTTCCCGTGATCATCTAAAGTACCTGAAACAAAATTCACAACTGTAAGCATGAGGCTTAGTGAGTTCCCCCAAAATACCCGCACAACAATAAAACACATATAATAACACATATCATAAACAACACACTACGAGTCCAATCAACCCTTGGGTTGGAATACCCCAGGCCCCTCAACCATCGGGTTGGAATGTTAACATACTATTGGTCCAATCAACCATCTGGCTGGAATACCTTGTCAACCATCGGTTTGGAATGCCCACATACTATGAGTCCAATCATCATCGGGATGGAATACTCTCGGCCCTCAACCAACGGGTTGGAATGCCCACTTACTATGAATCCAATCCTCATCGGGATGGAATACTCTCGGCCCTCAACCATCGGGTTGGAATGCCGACATACTATGAGTCCAATCATCATCGGGATAGAATACTCTCGGCCCTCAACCATCGGGTTGGAATGCCCACATACTATGAATCCAATCATCCTCGGGATAGAATACTCTCGGCCCTCAACCATTGGGTTGGAATGGCTTGGTCTGTTGGCTCATGCACAAAGCGGAAAAGCCTCAACCACCAATCAAACATATGCACATCTATCAGATAACCACATAACAGTCTACAGAAAGTCAAACCGATCTACAGATCACTAAGCATAACAACATCCTATCTATCAGGATATCGATCTAACAGATCATAATAACATGGAAACATCCTATCTACCTGGATACCGATCTAACAAATCATAACAGTAATAAATCAGGATAACAATCCAAAGGGCCAACCTTGGTGCCTTAGACCCTTGAGCATAGTGAGGAAACCTCACCTCACAAGCAGCACTGAATGATAAAGTCAAACTCCCAAAATACAGCTCCGAACTCAACTGCCTACAACCAACATGTGATCAACTCTGTTAAAATCCCGAAATACACAAAATACCCTTAAGGTCAAACTTGGTCAACCATGGTCAAAGTCAAAGTAAACAGTTAAGGTCAACCGTCCATGTTGACCCAATTCATTGAGTGCATCTACTGACTAGTCGAGTTCCTTCATATCTCCGAAAATTGTGAAAAGCTCAAGACAACTCGCCGAGTTACCCGAGCAACTCGTCGAGTTCTTCAGCATCCAGAAAGTAGGAAAACCCAATTCAACTCGTCGAGTTGGCTAAGCAACTCTTCAAGTTGTCCTAGTCTTAATACATTCAGTCGCTTTCCAAGCGAGTCTAATGCCTCCAAACTATAGATATGGTCCCATAGGGTTGAGATACCACGTAAAGCTGCAAGCTTTACGTCCATGCATGGCATCAAGGGGCTAAAACCCTGAAATCAAGCTTATTAAGGGACTTAGAGCATGAAGGAGGGCCAAGACTTGACAAAGTTGGAGACTTTAAGTCCATGGAGGCCATGAGACGTCCACATCTGAAGTCATAGCTTCATAACATGCTCAAATCCCAAAATAGGCTAATAATGGCCATAAACTTTCAAATGAAGAAATCTAGCAAAGGGATGATCAAGATAACGACTTTATACCTCCAAGTGGCTGCAACAACACTGAAAATCCCAGATCTAAAACTTCTCCCTTCAGTTTTGCTCCACCAACTTCAAGGTCCTTCAAGAAAAGCACCAAAGAACACTCTTTAAGCTCTCTCACACACACACACACTCCAAAATGGGGAAATAGGCGCGATTAGGGTTTTCTATGGACTAAGGGGACGATGAGGGAGGCCACAAGTGAATCATAAGGTCTTTAAATAGGGTGCAAAACCTTGAAAATTAGGGTTTCATTGTAACAACGCAAATTTTCGAACAAATTTTTCATTTAAAAAAAAATAAAGTATTTCCATTCAAAACAAGGCATAAATAATTTAAGTGTCATGTCAAATACAAATTGTCTAAATCCCAAGATCATATAAACATCCTTCAGTGTGTATCGATCACGCCGGCGCCTTCCCACGGTCCTCGCTAGTACCTGAAACACATACATAACAACTATAAGCATAAATGCTTAGTGAGTTCCCCAATATACAACTTACGCACATACGCCTTTCCAGGCCCTGACCTATCGGTCCATGTGTCTCAGGGGACTTCCGTCCCTGCTGGGTAAACCTTCCGGTCCTACCCACGCCGACCTTCCGGTCCATAACACAACATATTGCCTTCCGGCCCATAACATATTGCCTTCCGGCCCATAGCATATTGCCTTCCGGCCCATAATATAATCGCCTTCCGGCCCATAACATACATAGCATATATAACAAACAGCTTACCACATATAGCATACATATCACATATCATACCTGACCTTCCGGTCACACAGTCAAACCCTTCCGGGTACAGTATAGTGAGAAGACTCACCTCGTGAATGCTGAAAGCTAGCAAATCCTGAAATCACTCGTGCACAATCCGACGAGCTACAACCTCCCTATAACATTACATATCTCTCATTAACACTTATATCTTCTAAGTGTGACTATCCCTAAGAAGTCAGACTTAGGTCAACTCTGGTCAACGGTCAACGGTCAACGGTCAACGGTCAACTCAACCGGACTCGGCGAGTGCCATGGCGACTCGGCGAGTCTAGACGTCCTCCAACTCTCTGAGATTCCCTATCTACTCGTCGAGTATCCTCCTTGACCCAACGAGTTACTCCTGGAAGAATCGCGGGGCCACCCCGACTCAACTCGCCGAGTCTGAAGAACAACTCGACGAGTCCCAGTTAATCTTCAAGCTACTCGCCGAGTCTGTTCATCGAACTCGGCGAGTCCATGCCATGCAACCACTCAAACTGCATCCTAAGGTCAGAACTGCTTCGACCATTCCTAGGTCTGGCCTTCCTAGGCTGATCCATCACGTAAAGTCCTCATTTCAGTGCTCATGATACACCATATGATTCATAATTTGCATTTTGACCTAAGGCATAAGGATTCCAATCCAAAACCTTCATCAATTCCCGAAATGCACAGACATGGGACATTCTGGACCTCCATAGGTCCCAATACAGGGTTACAATCATTTAGGGGACTAGGGTAACATTCAATCTATTCACAAAAGGGTTCCATAAACCCTAATTCCATAATCACATCAACATAGCAGAGTATACTCGAATTCTTACCTGGATGATGTATCCTCTGTGTCCCCAATCCTCAGAATGTGACTCCCTTGCTGCTCCTTTAGCCAATCCCTTCTCTTCCTTGCACAACCACTCTTCTATAATCAACAATGGCCTATAATCCTTGCTCCAGATGCACACAATCGATTTAGGGTTCTTCTTAGAAGGCTAAAATGAACAATGACGGCCAATGAGTCCTTTTTATACGTCCCAAACCTGAACGGTTAGGGTTTTCGCTAAACAGCGTAGACTCGCCGAGTCCATATCTGGACTCGTCGAGTCCAGTCGCGATCCCGCGACCAAGTCTGCGATCCTACTCGGCGAGTCTAGGCTCCAACTCGCCGAGTCCCCTCTTAAATCACCCCAACAACATAATTTAATAATACCTGAGATTCCGGGCTGTTACAACTCTCCCCCACTAGGATTAGACTTCGCCCTCGAAGTCTCACTCTGAAAATAGTTCCGGATGCTGCTCCCGCATCTCACGTTCCGGCTCCCAAGTCATTTCCGATCCCTTACGGTGTTGCCACTGAACCAACACCAGAGGTACCTCCTTGTTCCTCAGAACCTTGATCTTCCGATCCCTGATGGCCACTGGTCTCTCGGCATAATTCAGGCTCGCATCCACCTGAATGTCCTCTAATGGAACCACTGCCGACTCATCGGCTATGCACTTCCTCAATTGCGACACATGGAAGGTGTCGTGGATCTGTCCCAACTCCGCTGGCAACTCCAACCGATAGGCTACCCGGCCTATCCTTGCAATCACATGAAATGGCCCAATATACCGGGGCCCCAACTTGCCCCTCTTACTGAATCGAATCACTCCTTTCCAAGGAGAGACCTTTAGGAGAACGAAGTCGCCGACTTGAAACTCAAGCTCGGATCGGCGCCTGTCTGCATAACTCTTCTGTCGGCTCTGGGCGGTCAATAACCTCTGTCTAACTTGCTGAATCTGCTCTGTCGTCTGAAGCACGATCTCTGTGCTGCCCATCACTCTCTGTCCCACCTCTCCCCAGCAAATGGGAGTCCGACACCTCCTACCATACAACAGCTCAAAAGGTGGCATACCAATGCTCGAATGATGGCTGTTGTTGTAGGAAAACTCTGCCAAGGGTAAATACGCATCCCAGCTACCCCCGAAGTCTAACACACACGCTCGAAGCATGTCCTCCAGCGTCTGAATCGTCCGCTCGCTCTGACCGTCTGTCTGGGGATGGTATGCGGTACTAAAATGCAATTTAGTACCCAGCTCCTCATGAAATTTCTTCTAGAACCTGGAAGTGAAGCGCACATCACGGTCTGAAACAATCGAGATCGACACTCCATGCCGAGATACCACTTCTCTCACATATATCTCCGCCAACTTCTCCGCTGAAGAACTCTCGCTGATGGCAAGGAAGTGTGCACTCTTCGTCAACCTATCCACAATCACCCAAATTGCATCAACTCCCCTGGCAGTCCTCGGCAATTTGGTGATGAAATCCATAGTGATCTGTTCCCACTTCCACTCAGGAATCTCCAATGGCTGTAACTTGCCATGCGGTCTCTAGTGCTCGGCCTTAACCCTACGGCAGGTCAAGGACCTCTCAACGAACCATGCGACGTCCCTCTTCATACAGGGCCACCAATACTCTTTCCTCAAATCCAAATACATCTTCGTAGCACCGGGATGGATCGAAAATTTCGATCTATGAGCCTCTTCCATCAAAGTAATACGCGTACCGCCCACGAACGGTACCCAAATCCGACCCTGAAACGTCATAAGCCCTCGTCCATCCTTAACGAACTCTGAAATTAACCCAACAACCTGCTCTTTCTTCTGCATCTCTGGTCGCACAGCCTCGGCCTGTGCCCCACGAATAGCATCCAACACTGGAGTCATCACAGTCAATCTCAAACATACATCTCGCAATGGAGTGCTCTCCGCCCTGCGGCTCAATGCATCGGCTACCACATTAGCCTTGCCTGGGTGGTACAGGATCTCACAATCATAATCCTTGACCACATCCAACCACCTCCTCTGACGCATATTTAGGTTGGGCTGATCCATCAAATACTTCAAGCTCTTATGGTCCGTGTATATCGTACATCGAACCCCATACAGGTAGTGACGCCAAATCTTGAGAGCGAACACTACTGCCCCCAACTCTAAATCACGCGTGGGATATCTCGCCTCATGAGGCTTCAGCTGCCTCGACGCATAAGCTATCACATGACCCCTCTGCATCAACACTGCACCCAGTCCCGAAATCGATGCGTCGCAATATACTACAAAATCTTCCATCCCTTCCGGGAGAGCTAATACCGGGGCTTCGCACAACCTCTGGCGAAGTGTCTCAAAGGAGGTCTGCTGCTCGGGCCCCCATGAGAATGCAACACCCTTCCGGGTCAATCTGGTGAGCGGCACTGCGATCTTGGAGAAATCCTTAATGAATCTCCGATAATACCCTGCCAACCCAAGGAAGCTCTTGATCTCAGAGGGTGACTTCGGCACCTCCCAACTCATCACCGCCTCAACCTTGGCCGGATCGACCAATATCCCTTTCTGATTAACAACATGTCCTATAAATTGGACCTCCCGCAACCAGAAGTCACATTTGGAGAAATTTGCATAAAGCTTCTCCGACCTCAATACCTCAAGGACCTCCCTCAAATGCTCCTCATGCTGCTCTCTAGATCTCGAATACACCAGAATGTCGTCGATAAATACAATCACTGACCGATCCAACATCGGCCTGCATACCCTGTTCATGAGATCCATGAACACAGCCGGGGAATTGGTGAGCCCGAAAGGCATCACCACAAACTCATAATGCCCATATCGCGTTCTAAACGATGTCTTCTGGACATCCTCATCCCGCACTCTCACCTGATGGTACCCTGACCTCAGATCGATCTTGGAAAACCAAGATGCTCCCTGCAACTGATCGAATAAATCATCGATCCTCGGTAACGGGTAACGGTTCTTGACCGTCAACTTATTCAACTCCCGGTAATCAATGCACATCCGGTGTGAACCATCCTTCTTCTTGAAGAACAGAATAGGTGCTCCCCATGGCGAGCTGCTCGGCCGAATGAATCCCTTCCCCAGCAACTCCTGGAGCTGCGAGGACAACTCTTGCATCTCTGGAGGTGCAAGACGATAAGGCACCTTGGCAATAGGCGCGGCCCCCGGAACTAGATCGATACCAAACTCTACTTGCCTCACAGGAGGTACTCCTGGCAGCTCCTCGGGGAAAACATCTGGAAACTCACGCACCACAGGGACCTCCTCAACTGACTTCGGTCTCTCGGAAACCTCCCGCGTATCCATCACATACGCCACAAAACCCTTACAGCCCTGCTGTAGACACTGCCTCGCCCTAGCGGCCGAACAAAAAGCTGATCCCAAACGGGTACCCTCGCCGTACACTGAAAGAACTCCCCCACTATGGTCTCGTATAGACACCAGCTGACGCTCACAGTCGATGACAGCGCCGAATCGGCTCAACCAGTCCATGCCCACGATGACACAGACATCACCCATCGCAATAGGAATCAGGTCAATCGGGAATTCGACCCCGAAAATCTCTAACACGCATCCCCGGAGAACCTCCGTGGCACAAATCACTCTCTCGTCAGCTATAGAAACTCTCAGAGGCCGACTCAACGACTCACGACTAATGCTGATATGCTGACTAAAGGCTAAAGATACAAAGGATCTACTCGCACCCGAGTCAAATAACACTAAGGCAGGCATAGAGTTCACAAGGAAAGTACCTACGCATATAATAACATAAGCATAACGTCTCGACCTTAAAAAAATAAATACATGATTTACAGCATACCTGCCACAACATCGGGCGCAGCGCGGACCTCCTCCGCAGTCAGCTGAAAAGCTCTCCCCCGAGCCCTCGGGGCCTCGGCCTTCACCGGTCGAGTCGCAGTAGCTCTGGCAGCAGGTGCAGATCCCTGAAGAAGCTGAGGGCACTCGGCCTTCCTATGGCCTGTCTGGTTGCAATGAAAGCAAACCGTAAACCCCTTGGGACACTCCCTAGCAATGTGCCCCTCCTTGCCACACTTGTAGCAAGCACCAGATCGACACTCCCCATCATGACCCTTGCCGCACTTTCCGCAAGTGCGGCCCTTCGAACCTCCTGTCCTCGAATCGGCGGACTTTATCCGCTTGGCTGCTGGCTGGGACTGAGCCGGTCGCCGGTCCACCCGCTGAGACTCGGCCTCCTCCCTGACCTGGGTCTCCAACTCGATCTCGCGCTTCCTGGCATTCGCCTGAAGCTCAACAAAAGTATGGTAGGTGGAGTTTGACACAAACTCCCGGATATCCCTCCTCAACACTCCCAAGTACCGGCTCATCCGAGCCTGATCAGTGGACACCAGCTCGGGGCAGAACATCGCCCTCTCATGAAACTTCCGCGTGATCACCGCAACAGAATCAGTACCCTGCTTGAGGGTTAAGAACTCCTGAACCAATCGTTCCCTCTCCACCGGGGGAACGTACTCGTCCCTGAACATAGCAGTAAACCCCTCCCAAGTCACTGCTGTAATCTCTGCCAAAGTGAAGTTCGCCGTCATGAACTTCCACCAGTCCTTCGCTCCCAGACCGAGCTGGTTCAAAGCGAACCGTACCCTCAGGTGCTCCGGGCATGAACAAGTGTAGAAGCACCCCTCTATATCCGCGATCCACCTCATCGCAGCAATCGGATCCTGCGTCCCATCGAACTCTGGTGGCTTCGTGTTGCTGAACTCTCGGAACAGCAACGAGTCACCCCCCTGTGGCCTAGCGGCGGCCACAGCTGCGGTAGCTACAGCGGTTGCAGCCTCAGTCAATGCGGCGTACCGCTCATCAAACGTCTCCATCAGGGTGGTCTTAATAGACCCAAACATCTCCGGGATCTTGGCCCGGATCGCCGCAGCTACCTCCTCGTGAATCATCTGACGAATCTCCTCGTCACTCACACCACTCGAACTCGCTCCATGGCGTGGTCTAACCATGATGTCTCTGAAATACAACATAAAACTATCAGAGACTCCATCGAGTATAATCGCACTCGATAACGCAACCCTACTCAGTCTCCGATATCCAAAGATTCTTACTTGGGTCTCCCACTGACCCGGTGTCTTCGGTAGTACGGGCCCAATACTACCGACCACACCGCATCAGCATTCATCCCAAGTCTTCCTCCCCAAACCCCGGATAGTGAGTACTCTACTTCTGTTATGCACTATCTTCCCGCACACTAGCAAAGCATCTCATATCGGCAAACTTCCCTAGACTAAGGCATCACAAATCAGGCCACTCTAGTCCTATCATGAATACCTAGTCTCTTAGCATGCATAACAATTCATATCATATAATATTGTAAGGTATTTTGGGGATCTTTACCGTTCGGGCGTTGACTGATCGTACACACTGCTTCTTTCTTGCTTACCACAAAACCGTTTACAAAAGTTTATGCCTTTACTTAAAAAGTTTTCCTCAAATCCTCGGTTTGAGTTCAGTTACTCCCGAAGGTGCACCCGAATCCCTCAAACCAAGGCTCTGATACCAATTGTAACAACGCAAATTTTCGAACAAATTTTTCATTTAAAAAAAATAAAGTATTTCCATTCAAAACAAGGCATAAATAATTTAAGTGTCATGTCAAATACAAATTGTCTAAATCCCAAGATCATATAAACATCCTTCAGTGTGTATCGATCACGCCGGCGCCTTCCCACGGTCCTCGCTAGTACCTGAAACACATACATAACAACTGTAAGCATAAATGCTTAGTGAGTTCCCCAATATACAACTTACGCACATACGCCTTTCCAGGCCCTGACCTATCGGTCCATGTGTCTCAGGGGACTTCCGTCCCTGCTAGGTAAACCTTCCGGTCCTACCCACGCCGACCTTCCGGTCCATAACACAACATATTGCCTTCCGGCCCATAACATATTGCCTTCCGGCCCATAGCATATTGCCTTCCGGCCCATAATATAATCGCCTTCCGGCCCATAACATACATAGCATATATAACAAACAGCTTACCACATATAGCATACATATCACATATCATACCTGACCTTCCGGTCACACAGTCAAACCCTTCCGGGTACAGTATAGTGAGAAGACTCACCTCGTGAATGCTGAAAGCTAGCAAATCCTGAAATCACTCGTGCACAATCCGACGAGCTACAACCTCCCTATAACATTACATATCTCTCATTAACACTTATATCTTCTAAGTGTGACTATCCCTAAGAAGTCAGACTTAGGTCAACTCTGGTCAACGGTCAACTCTGGTCAACGGTCAACGGTCAACTCAACCGGACTCGGCGAGTGCCATGGCGACTCGGCGAGTCTAGACGTCCTCCAACTCTCTGAGATTCCCTATCTACTCGTCGAGTATCCTCCTTGACCCGACGAGTTACTCCTGGAAGAATCGCGGGGCCACCCCGACTCAACTCGCCGAGTCTGAAGAACAACTCGACGAGTCCCAGTTAATCTTCAAGCTACTCGCCGAGTCTGTTCATCGAACTCGGCGAGTCCATGCCATGCAACCGCTCAAACTGCATCCTAAGGTCAGAACTGCTTCGACCATTCCTAGGTCTGGCCTTCCTAGGCTGATCCATCACGTAAAGTCCTCATTTCAGTGCTCATGATACACCATATGATTCATAATTTGCATTTTGACCTAAGGCATAAGGATTCCAATCCAAAACCTTCATTAATTCCCGAAATGCACAGACATGGGACATTCTGGACCTCCATAGGTCCCAATACAGGGTTACAATCATTTAGGGGACTAGGGTAACATTCAATCTATTCACAAAAGGGTTCCATAAACCCTAATTCCATAATCACATCAACATAGCAGAGTATACTCGAATTCTTACCTGGATGATGTATCCTCTGTGTCCCCAATCCTCAGAATGTGACTCCCTTGCTGCTCCTTTAGCCAATCCCTTCTCTTCCTTGCACAACCACTCTTCTATAATCAACAATGGCCTATAATCCTTGCTCCAGATGCACACAATCGATTTAGGGTTCTTCTCAGAAGGCTAAAATGAACAATGACGGCCAATGAGTCCTTTTTATACGTCCCAAACCTGAACGGTTAGGGTTTTCGCTAAACAGCGTAGACTTGCCGAGTCCATATCTGGACTCGTCGAGTCCAGTCGCGATCCCGCGACCAAGTCTGCGATCCTACTCGGCGAGTCTAGGCTCCAACTCGCCGAGTCCCCTCTTAAATCACCCCAACAACATAATTTAATAATACCTGAGATTCCAGGCTGTTACAAGTTCAACCCTCAACTCGTCAAGTTGGGAGCTTCCAACTCGTCGAGTAGGTCTTATAATCCATACGACCTTCTTAGTTTCTACTCGACGAGTTAGGGCCTCCCAACTCGTCGAGTAGGTTTTCTAAAGTGCATAAAATCCCTGGAATTTCATCCCAGGAAATCGGGATGTTACACACTCAAAGTGTGTTGCTTTATCTGACGAGATCAATGGGCATAATTCTTGTTACTGGTACATTGGCAACTAGGGGTATAATAGTCCAAAATCCATTATGTCCATTATGCAACAAAGAACCAGAATTAGTGGATCACATTCTTGTTCAATGCAATTTACAAAAGGAGGCTTACGATTGGATGATCAAATAGATTGGGATACAAAACAAACATTTCTGTAATGTCACAGATATTCTTGATCAAACATCTTCACGAGGAAATTATCCTAGGAAAAGTTGATATTTGATACTATCTTTTCTGCTTATTATGGAATATTTGGCTGGTAGAATTCCTATTTGTGGTGCTAGCAGATGTGCAACCTACTTTACGGTATCTGGATTGAATGGAGTTGCTCTTCTTTTTCTCATCTTAATATGTAACTTTGTACTTGTATTTCACATTTTTCTTGTACGCCACCTTTGCTTTAGATACTTGGTAAGCATGGTGCCTCATTTTATAAATATTATTATTCTGTCATTAAAAAGAACAAAAAAGATGAAACAAATGATATTAAGATTATATATTTTTTTTAAGATAAGTATTTAATTTAATCATATTAATTTATAGTTTAAATGTATTAATTTTATTTACTTTTTTAATTTTAAATACAACCCGTCTTCAACTTTTAACTTATTATATTTAATTTATTAATTTCAATATGATGTTAGACATAAACATTATCATTTTAATTATATAACTTTAAAAATATCAATCCAATATACTTAATTAGTAAATTCAAATACGGCATTAAATGTAATATGTACATAAATTGAAATTTCAAACAAACTTATAAATAAACAAAGATTATTTTAAAAATAAATAGTTTTTAAAATCTTAACCTAAATCAAAATATAAAATTAACTAAAAATTGTCTAACAATATTTTAATTAAAAACCACGATTGTGATTCAGACTATTATACCCCTAATCACGATCTAAGTTTAAAAAAATGTTCATAAATATAGTTTGATTACATGATTCTGATTATCGTTTGATTCACAATTATTACAACGTTTTATATAAACTAAAAAATAAAATTACCATTTTATTATTAATGATAATGATATAATATTTTTTTAACAAAAGCAAATCGTATTATATCATATGATCGTATATTACACTATAAATGAGTCATTTTTTTATCATTATATGAATTAAATTCTATATGATCTTTCAATTTCAAAATTAATATATTTAATCTATTAGTTTAATATATGTCATATTATTGATAGACTTTTAAAATGATTACTACAACACATTTATTTGTTAGTTTAAATATTAAGTTAGATTTAAAATATAAATCAAAATATAACATAAACTTAAAAAAATATATTAAAATACTATTTTCAAAATAGTTAAAAGGTTTAAATATTATAAATGTAAAATGACAAGTTAGATTAAATAAAAAATATAAAGAAAACTATTTTTTTAACATTTTTTTTCTTCAAATAAGTGGTTTTTAATTAATTAACAGAAAACATTTCATTACATTAACTTACAGACAATGATTTATATATATTAATTAACATAGTGATTGAAACTAAAATAAATGTCAATAGATAAATAAATTGTAAATTAATCAATGATAACATTATATTGTTATACTGAATCGAAAATTATCTCTAGTTTATATAAACATAAACTGCGGGGTAATGATATTAAATGATACAATTTTGATATATATATATATATATATATATATATATATATATATATATATATATATATATATATATATATATATATATATATATATATATAATAGTTTAAAGTTGTTACAACATAATATATCAATTTGGTGTAAAATTATTATTTTATGGTTATGTCTTATAATCTTCAGTATATAAATACAAACAATTTAACTATATAGGATTATTCATCGCAACGCACAAATATTTGACTAATTTATACATAGTTAATATGCATAAGACCATAATTTATGATTTCATTTCATCATATTAAACATATTATTATACACACACACACACAAAATGACGAATCTAAAACAAAAACATGTGGTTCCTAATATAACTGAAATTGAAAAAAAAAGAGTAAAAGGTTTTGGTTGTGGTGGGCCAAGTTATATGTCTTAGAATATTTAAACATCACTTCAATAGTTCTAATAAAGTTCTTACTAGGGGTGAGCATTTGGACCCGTGTTTCGCACTAGACTAGTGAACCGAACTAGACCGTTTTTTTGGACCCCCGAGCTGGTTCTCGGTTCTAAGATTTGAGCAAAACTGGTTCGGTTTTTTTACTGGTCCGGTCCGGTCAGTTCCGGGTAAAAAACCGGTTTTGGACCGGCTTATTTTTTAAAAAGAAAATGTATTTTGTGAAATTCTTTAAATAAACATATCTCATTCGTTTTAAGTCGAATTGACATGCAGTTTTTTCTAACATGAAATTTAGAGTTTGTAGATAATTTTAAACTATAATTTTTTTTTTGGTATTATATTCAATGAGCTACAATCCTTCAAATATGAGATATCAAAGTTGAAATATTTCAGCTATTCGGTAAGAAATTTAAACTTTTCTATTCTGTGAAATTCTTTAAACAAACATATCTCATTCGTTTTAACTTGACATGCGGTTTTTTCAACGTGTAATTTAAAGTTTGTAAATGATTTTAGATTATAATTTTGTTGTTTTTGGTGTTATATTCACTGAGTTACAATTCTTCAAACAAATGGTATAAAGTATAAACAATCAAAATTTGACCGGTCCAAAGAGCACAATAAATGGAAACATATTTATTTTTACAAGTTATACCATATTAAACCAAAAAATTATTCATTTTAACGAGTTGTAACGTATCAAACCCAACAACATATCCGTCTAACGAGTTGTATCAAACCCCAAATCGCATTTTTAACAAGTTGTACCATATGCATGTAAAGTTGTACCGGTCCAAACGGGTCCAAGAATCGAAAAACCTAGACCTGGACCCTGTAAGTATCATCCGTTCTGGTCCATGATCCATAATATTCTCCAAAACCGGTCCTATCCAAGAGTCAGTCCGTTCCGTTTCGGTCCAGTCCGGTCCAAATGTTCACCTCTAATTCTTACAATTTAACCATATGAGATCTTATATCTTGAAACATATTCATAATTTGGTCATCATTGATATTTTAATTTTTTTTTCAAAGTATGGCAATAAACTATCACTTACAAATTGATCACTCATTTTGCCGTGTATATAAGAAATCTAAGATTTTAAACCTGTGGATTAATTGTGGTCGGTGGATCAAGGGACGAATGGTAACATAGTGTAACTGGGTTCATTGATATATTTTTTAAATTATTTGGTAGTTCTTTTAAAAATAATAAGATAGTTCTTACTTTTTTATATGTACATCAACTATAATTAATAATAATAATGATATATATATATATATATATATATATATATATATATATATATATATATATAAAGCATATTAATCATATCTTGATTTTTAAGAGGAATAACTTTCAAAGCATTTTGTACAAATCAATTATGTATAGTTATCATTAATACTTGTCAAAAGTTTGAATACTTGAATTAAGTAAGGTTATTAAGAAATTTAATTTGGAGCAAAATGATAATTTTAAAATATTAAATTCATGTATATAAATAAATTTAAATTTCCTAAACTATTCACCAATATTAATTAATTTACATTAAATGTGTAAACACGCAATATAAACATAAGGCCTAAACAAAAATATTTTTTTAAAAGTTCTAATTGTTTTTTAAATAATAACTAATAATAAAACCCAATACTTATTTTCTCATAAAAAACTATTCACCAAAATAATAATTAAAATATTTCCTAAATATATTTTATAATCAATAAAAGTTTTCAAATAAGTAGCTTAAAATAACTTACAATAATAATAGTTAAAATAACTCTATATAAATGATTATATTGTTACCTTTAAAATCAAAAAACAATGTTAGATATTTTAAATAATTATAATGATAGAAATTAAAACATTAAGCAAATAAATTTTAAAAAATTAATGAACAATAACAACAACTATAAATAACATTAAACCATATGTTATATTTAATTTTATTCATGTGTAACTCGCGGATAAAAGTCATTCAAACGATTGAGATTATGCAATTATAATAGATGTATATACTTTCATATAATTTAAAATAATCAATATATTATATATCAATTTAGTATACGAATTATTATATTAAATTTAACAACAACGTGATTGCTATATTAAAAAAAAACCCTATATTTGTAAAGACTTCGACTATATATGTGTTTCTGCGCAACGTGCATGCATTCGCCTAGTCATATATACCAATGAAACATTTTTCCTTTCACCACATTCATTTGAAACTCTCATATTATATTTTAAAATTTTTAATTAACAATAACTACAACTATAAATAACATTAAACCAAATATTATATTTATTTTTACTCATGAGTAACCTGCAGATAGAGGTCATTCAAAAGATATAGATTATGCAGTTTTAATAGATGTATATATTACCATATAATTCAAAATAGAGTAAATTACACGAATAATCCTTATGGTTTAGAGTAATTTGTGTTTGGTCCGTGACTTATTTTTTTAACTCGGAAGGTCTCTGCTATTTGTTTATGTTACTCACTTGGTCTCTGTCTTAACTAAAAAGACTATTTTTCCATTGATTTTTTAATTTATTTAAATAAACACACCCTCAACCTCACCCCTTCACCTTACCTTACCTACCCACCATTTTTCTCTATTTAAATAGTAGTATTTTTAGGTAAGGCAGGGACCAAACACGTAACAAAAAGAAACAGTATGGAGCAAGCGCGTAACAAAAACAAATAGTAGGGACCTTCCGAGTTAAAAAAATAAGTTAGGGGTCAAGCGCGCAAATAAACCCAAACCATATGGACCATTCGTGTAATTTACACTTCAAAATAATCAATATATTATATCTTCTTAGTATACCAGTTATTATATCAAATTTAACAATAAAATTATTGTTATATTAAAAAAACATATATTTGTAAAGATTTCAACTATATATTTGTAAAAAAAAAACAAAGGGCTTCTAGCCCAACGGTATCAGGTGGTGTCCTCCCTCTTTGAGGTCGAGGGTTCAAGTCCCGTCGTGGACATATATGGAATTAGGTGGTATTAGTTTAGGAGTAGATTAGATTGACGGTTCAAAAAAAAATATAGTTGTTTTTACGCAACGCGCGGGCATTCGCCTAGTATCATCATACATACTTATAAAGCAAACATTTTTTCTTGAATCTCATGCATTTGAAACCCCCTTTTTTTAACTTTCTCAAACCACATTCATTTGAAACTCTCATGACTTTTCAATTTCTTTCTAATAATGATTATAATTTTGTTAATAAGATTAAATAAATATTAAACCTAAAGTATAATCATATATAAACTAAATTTTAATATTAAAAGAATATATTTACTTCTACTTATAAAGTTATTTTTTTGAACTTTTAACATATTATACTTAATTTATTAGTTTTAATATATTGTTGGATATAAGTCATTATCATTTTAAAGCTACAGCTTTTGAACAATTTGTATAAAATAGTTAAATTACAAATTTAAATATAAAATTACAGGATTAACTTAAATATAAATTTTAGTTTAACTTAAACAACCCAAAGAATATTTTGTAAATAGTTAAAAAGTGATAAATTGTATATCTTTCTAATAATAATTATAAGTTGGTTAATAAGGTTAAATAAATATCAAACCTAAAGTACAATCATAAATAAACAAAACTCAATATTAAAATAATATATTTACTTCTACTTATAAAGTAATGTCTTTAACTTTTAAAATATTATACTTAATTTATTAGATTTAATATGTTGTTGTATATAAACCATTAACAATTTAAACATACAACTTTTGAAAAGTTTAGACAAAATATTTAAATTGTTAATTTAAATATAACATTACCTGTCAACTTAAATATAAATTTCAGTTCCATTTAAAAAACTCAATGAATATTTTGTGAATAGTTTAAAGTGATAAATTGTAGTGCTAAATGCAAAAATTAAATTACAGTATAAATTTAACTAAAATATTTTCTAAAGATATTTGTATAATCGTTAAAAGTTTTCAAATAAGTAACATAAAATAACTTACAATAACAATAGTTAAAAATAACTTTATATAATGATTATACTGTTACATTTAAAATAAAAAAACAATGTTTGATGTTTTAAATAATTATAATGATAGAAATTAAAACGTTAACCAAATAAATTTTAAAAAATTAATTAACAATAACAACAACTATAAATAATATTAAACCATATATTATATTTAATTTTATTCATGAGTAACTCGCGGGTAGAAATCATTCAAACGGTTGAGATCATGCAGTTATAATAGATGTATATATTATCATATAATTCAAAATAATTAATATATTATATCAATTTAGTATACGAATTATTATATCAAATTTAGCAACAATGTTATTGTTATATTTTAAAAAAACATATATTTGTAAAGATTTCAACTACATAGTTGTTTCTGCCCAACGCGCGGACATTCGCCTAGTATCTTATAAACCTAACATTTTTTCTTGAACCTTATGCATTTCAAACCTCCAACCTTTCAACTTCTTTTTAAATTAATACTTTAAATCACATATTAATCATTTATTCTCAATATAATATATTTTGTTTGTTAATCTAAATATGATGTTAAATTCAAAACACAATTTTCATAATATACTCAAACCTATTTTTTCTAAATGTATAGTTAAAAATTTTAAATATAAAATCTAAATCAAAATGACAAATTAACAAAAATAATTGATTTATAATGAATTTTATCCCCTCAAAATAGATAGTTTAAATTAAATTAAAAATATTATAAGTTTAAATATAATATTAAATATAAAACATGTATTGATAGTTTTAAAATTCATTAAAAATAATAAAGGTATAAATAAAATGTTAAATATAAAATGTACATCCTAATTTCAAATTCATACACAACATATAGATATATTTCATTGAAATAATATCACATTAAATATGTCTATTTAAAGTGAGTTTATTTTTATTTTCACGGATAACAACTATTAAGATGACGCAACTTTAAATACTCTCTCTGTTTCAAATTAATTATCCACTTTTAACTTTTGAAGTTTTTTTTCTTTAACTTTAACCTTAAATATTTTTATTTGTATGATATATTATTTGATAAAACTTATAACAATGAAAATGAATTTAAAATAAAATTCATTCTTATATTTTACATCAAGTATTATTTATCAAAAACAAAAATATTTAAGGTCACAGTTGATAAATAAATACTTTAAAAGTCAAATGTAGACAAATAATTTGGCACGGAGAATTTGATACTTACAAATCAATTACAAAAGGAATTTGGTACACTCATGTTTGATATTGTTTATCATTTTTTTAAAAGAAATTAAAATGTTTATAATAATAATTATTAATTTAAAGTTACTAACTAGTATACCCAAATAATTTATCAATATTTTATTTATAATCACTCAACGAGTGGAATATCGTCTAATATATATTTATATATATATATATATATATATATATATATATATATATATATATATATATATATATATATATATATATATATATATATATATATATATATATATATATATATATATATATATATATATTTATATATATATATATATATATATATATATATATATATATATATATATATATATATATATATATATATATATATATATATATATATATATATATATATATATATATAGATATATATATATAATATTTATATATAATATATTATATATATATATATATATATATATATTATTATA
>NW_026440229.1:7500-12500 GCF_002870075.4 Lactuca sativa | reverse complement strand
CGCAAGCAAGCGACGTGCTTGTAAGTTGTGTCATAGTTTTACATAGTAAAGCTATACGAAGATCGCACTTATCATATGAAGAATAGTTTTAATGACTACTCGTTCATAAAAGCATAATACCATAATAATTGTATATCCGATGAGTTTTATAACCATACTAAACATAATATGCCTGTAGCGACGTTCTTCAGGCGTCGTAGCGTTATGACAACTGTCACCCCAAAAGACGGACTGTAGCTAACAGTCAGGGCGCGGGATCATGACTTCCCGTATAGATCTATACACATTTGACACGTTCTCCGAACGGGAGACTCTGGTTATAGACAGGACTTGTTGCATTATTTTCTAATAAGAAAGTAACGTTTGAAGATATACACGACTCATGGATTCTCAACTAAGTCCGTAATAAGGTAGTAGTTTGTATGCAAAGTTTAACCTCTTTCACAATGTTTGACAAGCATAATCATAAGTTCTTTGAATGCATGAAATGACTTAGTAAAGAATGTTACCCTTGATATGATGTGGTTGTATGTAAACGTATAAATAAAACATATTTCTATTTATAAACATATTATATCCCAAAGAGGGTAAAGCTGTGTTGTGAGGGGTTTTGTATAATAACAACTTCACAAGATAGTTAAAACAACAGTATGAAAAGTATATCAAAAGGTTAATGTTTCACACGATTTTGTCATGTGTTTACTTGTATTCCTCCCCAAAAAGAGTATAAAACATTTAAAATGTATTTAAAGAGTGTTCGAAGGGGATATGAACTCACTTGATAGTTTGAAGATTGTGAGGAGTTTCGTCTCGGGAAACTGATTTTTCTTGGGATTCTCGGGAATCTCGGGAGTAGAATCGGCCTTCGGGACTTGAGCCAAAAAGACCAGAGCTTCGGGTTTGAACGGACACGGAAAACGAGGAAATGCTGAGAGAGAGAGAAGAGAAATGAACCCTTTCTTTGGAAACCCTCGCATTCTATTTATAGGAAGGCAAGTCTGCCTAAGGCAAGTCTGCCTCGGTACGCGGGGCGTACGCTCGTACGCGCTGCGTACGCGTACGTCATGCATGACCGAAGCCTCGACTGCCTCGGTTCGGATGGGACGGGTTCTTGGGTTATCGGGTCGGATGGGACGGGTTGCTGGGGAGGTGGGTCGGATGGGACGTCGGGTCGGATGGGACGTCGGGTCGGACGGGTCGGACGGGTCGGCTTCCTCGGATATGGCGACGTGGACGATCCGAGGCCAATCCTCTCGGTTACGCGGGGCGTACAGGAGTACGCAGCGCGTACTTCGGAGAAGGACGCTGACTCCTCTTCGGATAATATCCGAATTTTGAATTAAATAATTAATTAATTTATTTAATAAACTTCAAAAATCCATATCTTCTTCATACGAACTCCGTTTTCGATGGTCTTTATATCCACGCGTAGGTGAGACTACGATCTACAACTTTCGTTTAGACTCCGTTGGCAAATTCCAAAAATTATTTTTATTATTTATTTTATAACTAATCGCTTTTAAGGAATTTCTTTGAAAAATCATAACTTCCTCATGCGAAGTCAGATTTGGACGTTCTTTTTGTGTACGCTCACGGTTTAATGTTATCTATGACTTTCATTTAGATACCTAAGGCTAAATGTTATCGTATTGAAACTTTGCGTTTTTCGTTTGATCGGTGTTGTCGGTTTTGACGGAAATCTTAGAATGGTCATAGCTTCTTCGCCATAACTCAGATTTTAGTGTTTCTTTATTTATTTGGAACCTTTAAGACGATATCTACTACATAGCGTACTCCAAATCAGAGCTTTTGAACAATTCATTTATCGATGATATTCCCATTACATTCAAAAGGGGTTACAAGACTCGGTTTATAATGCCCGGGATAACGGGTTGTTACCCGTCCGACCCGTCCGACCCGACGTCCCATCCGACCCGACGTCCCATCCGACCCACCTCCCCAGCAACCCGTCCCATCCGACCCGATAACCCAAGAACCCGTCCCATCCGAACCGAGGCAGTCGAGGCTTCGGTCATGCATGACGTACGCGTACGCAGCGCGTACGAGCGTACGCCCCGCGTACCGAGGCAGACTTGCCTTCCTATAAATAGAATGCGAGGGTTTCCAAAGAAAGGGTTCATTTCTCTTCTCTCTCTCTCAGCATTTCCTCGTTTTCCGTGTCCGTTCAAACCCGAAGCTCTGGTCTTTTTGGCTCAAGTCCCGAAGGCCGATTCTACTCCCGAGATTCCCGAGAATCCCAAGAAAAATCAGTTTCCCGAGACGAAACTGATACCAATCTGTCACACCCCCAAACCTGAACGGCGGAAACGTTCGGGGGCGGATTGTTGGGTTGGCTCCTTGCAATAGCGGGCTGTATGACCCTTCTTATTGCACCTGGTGCATTGAAGGCCATGACAGAGACCGTGATGGTGGAAGTTGCACTGGTTACATTTCGGTAGCTTTCCATTGTATGAACTTGTGGGGGCAGAGTTGGTAGGTACGGTAATAGCGTGGGTCGCTATCACTTGTTGTTTCTTGGGGTTCTCCTGGAGGATTTGTCCCCTCCTCTTGTTCCAAGGCCTACTCTGTCCCTGAGTCTCCCTAGGTGGATTTGCGGCTGTTGTGATGGTACTCTGTTTCGCTCCGTGATCGATGAGTCGTTGCGCCAGGCGTTTAGCGCTGTTGTAGGTGATAGGGTTGGAGGCTAGGACATGCCCTTGAATCTGGGGTGACAACCCCCAAATGTACCTTTCGACCTTCTTTGATTCTGGGTTGACCATGGTAGGGCACAAAGCAGCGAGATCGTTGAACCTAGCTGTGTAAGCGACTAGGTCAGACCCGACCATTTTCAAATTCCAGAGTTCCTGCTCAAGCTTTTGCACTTCACCCCTTGGGCAGTATTCTTCCAGTAGTAGTACCTTCAGTTCTTCCCAACTCATGGCGTTAGCGACAGTGAGCGTCACTGAGTTCACATGGCTTTTCCACCAAGTGAGGGCTCGATCTATGAAGGTGCAAGCAGCGAACTTAACCTTGCTTGTTTCTTGGCACGAGCAGATCTCGAAGGCAGTTTCGGTCTTTTCGAACCATTGCATTAGTGCAATGACTCCGCCACTGCCATTAAAAGTCTTTGGCTTCGAGTTGGAGAACTCCTTGTAAGTACACTCTCTAACATGGCCCTGGCCGGTGCCACTATTGGGATGATTCGTGCTGCTTCCTGTACCTCCATTGGCATTGGAATTTATTTGGGAGAGGGCTGCTGCTACTGCTGCTGTGATAGCAGCCTGGACCATTGCCGGATCATAAGTTAGTGGTGGAGGTGGTGGTGGGGTTGCGTTGGTACGTGCTGATCTACGAGGAGGCATTGCTCTGTCAAAAGGAAAAATGAGATATTATGAGTTTTGGTGGTTGTGAGTTGAATGGTATTGAGTTAACTACCTTAAATAGGTTAAGAATTTGGTTTGATCAACAATGGGTTTTGAGCTTGATTTATTAATAACGTTTGAATGGATGCACTTATGAGTTGAACGGAAACACATATTTAAAACCAGAAAAGGGGGGGTATGCCCTATATATATATAACATATAGTTGTGTTACATCCGAGTTTAGACAAAACTTTGTGACCTTTCTAAAGGTCTCCGATTACAGAAAGTTTTAACGAAAAGAAAATTCTTATCCGAAGTCCTAATTTATAACAAAATTTGAAATCCTGGCAGGCACTACTTGCGACGTAGGTTGCGCTTGGAGCTTGACTCCGCATCTGATTGCTTCGATTCCATTAGGCGTCGATCAAAAGCGGCTTGTTGCTCCCTTAACTCGGCTAGGGCTGCAATTATCTGTGCCTGAAATGCCTCAGACTGGAGTTGGACATTATCTTGTATCTTGTCCAGCCTACGGATATCGGAAGTGTGAACCTGCACTTCCACGTTGATATCCCGGAGTCGGCTTGCTTGTACTCCGGACTGATAGGACTGATTGGCTAACTTACCAACCATTACCGGGAGTGCTCGATCAGCCGAACTGCCACCGCGGACATCGTAGAAGTCCCGACACATGCCGTAGGGAGGGCGTATGCCTTGTTGTTGGCTCCAATGATGTAGGTGACTTCCCCAGACGGGAGTGGGTCCTTGGAAGTTCCTTACATGGACAGGAGGTTGAATGGGTGGTGGATCGATCACTTCAGGTTCTGAGTCAGTACCGGAGTCATCACCCAATTCTATGGGTTCCTCATCCTCTTCTGGATCATCTTCGATCCATCCTCCGTTGCCTTGGTTGGGAAAGTAGGGGTCATTGGGGTGGTGAAATCCAGCCATTTGACTGTACGAGAAATAGGGTCATAAGAATTGAATAAAGTCGGAACATGCAAAACATGTAAGTTAGTTTAAATAGCAATTACTCCTATAGTATTTAAATTATTGTGTTTGATTCTAATAACGGTTTGGTAAGTTTTTAAAATTTGTTGTCCACTGCAGACACCCCTCGGCACACGTTAGTCGGCTCTCGGACAAATATAGTTGATCAGGCTATATCCTTCCCAGTTCCGATTACGTGTCCCATGGCGTACCCGTACTGCACAACTCATTAATAATACTTCTAATATGGTACAATGTGGAACTGTTACTAAATGAATGCATGCTTACTTACAAAAACTAAATAGATTTAATTTCAAAAGTATGACTCTTCTCAGAGTGTTTTTGCCCAGTTGAGTTTATAGTTGTATAAAAAAAATGGTTTTGATATACTTAATTCACTATAAACGAAGCTCTGATACCAATCTGTCACACCCCCAAACCTGAACGGCGGAAACGTTCGGGGGCGGAGGACGTCATATTCAGTATCATAACAGTTCATAGAAAGGAAAGTACACACCACCATAATATAAATGTATTTGAAAAGTTTACATGATTGTATATGTTACATGTTTGCAAAAGAAATCAAATACAATATGGTGATCCAAAATATGTTACTAACGCCAGCGCGTTAGTCTTCAAAAGTAGTTGCT
>NW_026440228.1:0-32241 GCF_002870075.4 Lactuca sativa | reverse complement strand
CATTCTACAACTTTCACTCCAACCTCTCTCCTCAAACTAGAATTAAACGTCCAAATCTCAAGTTTAAGGTCTCAAATCTTCAAGGTACCTTCCTATACTCATTTTGCATCATATTGACCCTTCAAATTCGAGTTTAAACAATGGATTAGGACCATTACCATGAGTTTACGGCCTTAGAACAGTCCTAGGCCGTAAACTCATATAAATGGGGTTTTTGGAGCAACAAAACCCTTCCAAACCACAATTAGACCTTGAATATGGCTAAATGACTTTATGGAATGAGCTTAGAATGCCTTGAAACATGATTTAGAGCCTTGTTTAAGAGTTTACGGCCCAGGAAGGTGCCTAGGCCGTAAACACTAAATTAAAAGGGTTTTAAGCCCTTAAACCCTTCCATGGCTCAAACAAGACTTAGATACGACTTTTAGAATATTGGTTATGGACCTAAAACACTTCAAACATGAATTTGAGGGGTTTGTATGAGTTTACGGCCAAGGCATGTGTTTGGGCCGTAAACTCCTCACACATGGGTGTAAACTCACTTCTAAGGTGTTAGAAAGCCATCCAACACCACCAAAAGCCTTGGAATAAATCATAGAACCAACCAAAAATAGTTTAAGGACCTTAAACACATTAAAACTCTTCATTTTGAGAGTTTACAGCCATAGAAGGTGCTCCAAGGCTGTAAACTCCAAAAAGGATGTCAAATTGTGCCCAAAAATCATTTCAAGGCTTGTAGGAATTTTTAGAATCACATGTGATTAACTTTGGGACTTTAAAAACACATATTTAAGGGAATATGAGAGTTTACGGCCATAGGCCCCATGCCAAGGCCGTAAACTCCCTTAAGTGATGTATTTGGTGATTTTAATTCATTCCAAGCCTTAGGTAAAAATTTTCCAAGCATTCCCAAGTAGTATTGGCCATTTATGACCCTTTAAGCACCATAAAACACCCGGACATGAGTTCACGTCCGTGAACTCATGTGGTTATGTGTTTAGAGGCTGCAAACTCATTAGGAAGTTACTCTTGGGGAGTAAACTCAAATCCCAAGTCCCTCACTTCAAATCACGTCCGTAAATATCACCCGGGTCACTCCAAACACCCGATTTGAGGTGTTTTCGTTCGTTGGAGTGTGACTTCATATCTGTCACACCCCGAAAACCGAAGGCGGAAACATTTCCGGGGTTGACTCCACGTTGACTATCAAATCCAATGTACATAGTAAGTAAAGTAAACAACCATTACCTTACATATAGAAAAATTTCCGGGGTTGACTCCACGTTGAGTATCAAATCCAATGTACATAGTAAGTAAAGTAAACAACCATTACATTACATATAGAAAAGTTTTACATTTGTTTCAAAAGCAAAAGTTATACATGTGATACATAGAATATATGAACAACACAAAACGAATCTTCTGAGAACTCCGTCTTCGTACAAAAGGATCTTCGGGTACCTGTCTAACACGGAGCTGAGAATACAAGCGGTTTGAAAATCAGCATAAAGCTGGTGAGTTCATAAGCGGTTAGTTTTCCTGAAAATTGTACAAGTTCCTTTGTTTTCCTGAAAAAGTGGTTATCCAAGAAAATCCCATATTTTCTTATGTAAAGTTAGTTTCCAAATCCGAAAGTAAAGTAAACGATGTACAATGAAAACATGATTGTTCTTGTGAATTGTAGTTCAATTGTTTAACTTGTTACACTTTTCTAGTTACATACTACTGTTACTCAGGAAGAACCCCATGTTCTCCTAACTGTGTGTGTGTGTGAACTATTACCAATTCTGATTATGTTCGGTGTCCTTCCCAAGAAAACCCATGTTTCCCTGACTGTGTGTGTATGTATCTTTACCGGTTCTGGTTATGCTCAATGTTCTCCCTAGGAAAACCCCATGTTTTCCCGAATGTGTGTGTATGAATATCATTACTGATTCTGGTTATATTCAGTGTTCTCCCCAGGAAACCCCCATCTTTTCCTGAATGTGTGTATGTGTGCCTGTCATCCTTGAACGTACATTAGCTTTACTACGTACATAAAGCTAGCAATTGAGTCTAAAACGTCAATAATCTAGATTGCGAGTCCTTAACCATACTCAGACTAGATATGACTCGAGCCGTTGTCAATATCCTTTTTATGAATTTCGTCACCCTTGAACCTTTCAGTTCGGCTGTAGCTAGCAGCCAGGTGTGGGATTGTCAGTCCCGTATAGATCTATACACTCAAGCCACGTTCTCCTACGTTCGGAGATTCTGGCTACAGGGTTAGTCCTCCACTATCTCGTGCCATGGAAGTGTTATAAGGACGTGTCTCCAATCTTTATGATTACTCTTTACTTTTCGACTAGGAAAGTAGTATTTACGACTAGCTATGTTCTATGAACCTGTCCTTTACACTCGAGCCTAGGTGTTTTATTAAGGACATTACACTCGAGCCTAGGTGTTATCTAATGATGACTGTCCTTTACACTCGATCCTAGGTGTATTATTAAGGACGTTACAAATGATATATTTGTGTTATCTTATGGTGATTGTCCTTTACACTCGATCCTAGGTGTATTATTAAGGACATTACAATCGATTTGTGTGTCATGAATGTGTTTATCTTTCACACTCGAGCCTAGGTGTATTGTTAAGGACATACATATGTTTTATGTTTTCTGATGGTGTCTGTCTTTTACACTCGAACCTAAGTGTTTTATTACAGACATTACAATATTTTATGTGTTCTATCGATATAAGTATGAACAATCATATGTAAAGTATACAATATAACAGTGTATAATAAGAATTGAAAATCGGGTTAAAACTAACAACTCTGCAAGTTAAAACAGTTTGTTAAAAGGTTTTCAATTCTTAAAAATGTACAAGTATGACACCATTTAACTGAAATCATGTGATTGAGTACAAAATATTCTTGTACTTTTGCTTGTATTCCCCCCCTGAAAACATTGAAAAGCCATTGAAAAAGGGTAGGGGTATGAACTCACCGAACGCGGAAGTGTGTCGATTTTAGATGCTAAACGTCAAATCGAGGCCTGATAACACGTGAGGTTCCTATGTAAAATGAAATGGCATACAAATATATCTAATTAGATTCACAAACTCCCCAAGAGTAAACTCCTTAATGAAGTTTACGGCCTAATCACCCATTCCCCATGAGTTTACGGCCGTAAACTCATGGTGGGGTGGTTTATGGTGTTTAATGGCTCACAAATGGATATTAACACATGGAAATGCTTGGAATAATTTTACCTAAGGCTTGGATTGAATTAAAATCACCAAATACAACCCTTAAGGGAGTTTACGGCCTTGGCATGGGGCCTATGGCCGTAAACTCTCATATCTCCTTGAATAATTGTTTTTAAGGTCCCAAAATTAATCACATGTCATTCTAAAAATTCCTACAAGCCTAGAAATGAATTTTGGGCACCATTTGACATCCTTTTAGGAGTTTACGGCCATGGAGCATGTTCTATGGCCGTAAACTCTCATATGTGAGGTTTTGATGTGTTTAAAGCCCTTAAACTATTTTTGGTTGGCCCTATGATTTATTCCAAGGCTTTTGGTGGTGTTGGATGGCTTTCTAACACCTTGAAAATGAGATTACACCCTTGTATAAGGAGTTGACGGCCCAAGCACAAGCCTTGGCCGTAAACTCACAAAAACCCTTCAAAATTTATGTTTAAAATGTTCTAGGTCCATTTCCAATATTCTAAAAATCATATCTAAGTCTTGTTTGTGTCTTGGAAGGGTTAAATGGCTTAAAACCCCTTTAAATATGTGTTTAGGGCCTAGACACCTTCTAGGGTCGTAAACTCGTATATAAGACTTTAAATCATGGTTTGAGGCATTCTAATTCCATTTCATAAAGTCATCTAGCCATATACAAGGTCCAATTGAGGTTTGGTAGGGTTTTGTTGCTCCAAAAACCCCTTTTATATGAGTTTACGGCCTAGGACTGTTCTAGGGCCGTAAACTCATGGTAATGGTCCTAATCCATGGTTTGAACTCGAATTTGAAGGCTAGAGAGGTTGCATAACAATTTAGGGAAGGTACCTTGGTGATTTGAATCCTTAAACTTGAGATTTTGACCCTTAAATCTAGTTTGAGGAGAGAGGTTGGAATGATAATTGTAAAATGGAGAAACAGCTTAAAAATGAAGACTTGGATCACTTTAAATAGTGTCGAAGTTTAGGACACGGTAGAATTCTACCCGATACCGGCGTTAGACAGGGCTTTTGGTCGCACCCGGCCAATTTGCCGTAACCCAATATGGTTGATTCTAGAAATGTTCCGATCATTAATATGAGGCGTTAGAATGAGTTATAAGGTTATTAAGACACTTATTAAGTCATAAAATACAACCCACAATAACGACTTAATATAAGGCCGGAAACGGAAACGAAATCGGAAACGGCGATTGCATGATCGGAACGAGTCGCGAGAAGGGTTACATTTAGGGATATGAATTTCGGGTTGTTACATTATCCCCCCGTTAGAGGGAATTTCGTCCCGAAATTCAAATATTTGAACACAGATCACGAAGTGAAAGGAGATATGAGGATGAATCTACTGCTTCGGGTCTCCGCTTAACATTCTAGCGAACCCTCACTGTCAGGATGTGGCTTTGTTACGCATGGTTAACCTCTCAATCTACGATCTCAATTGATTCATACACGAAGGTTCGGATTTTCATTGGTTTTGATCTCCTCAAAGGAATTACTAGGGTTTCGTCAGGTCGGCAAGCCTTACGAATAAATATGTGGAATACCAGATGATTGCTACTGAGTCCTGAAGATAGCTCGGAGAGGGCTATTGAATCGATTCCTAACGAAGATCTCGAAGGGTCTAAGGTTCCACAAGTTAAGTTTTCTGCACTTCCTAAGGCATACTATGTCTTTCCAGGGTAAAACCTCCAACAAGTGGGTACGCTTTCACATGGCAGGGTAACTAAGGGTTCGATGGTTCTAAGGGAAACTTCTACATGAGTCTACGATTATAGTCGGCGGAACCCAAGAATCGACAGGTTTCTATGGGTGTTCCCAGTGTCGACTAATTCTTTATTGCCATAACTTTTGGAAAGGATTACGAGTATGACTGCTTCGCTTATCTACATGACCAAGAAAATGGTTCGATCGAAGGGCGCCACTACTACCTCGTAGTGATCGTATCATGCCCTGATTGCTGACTTGCACACATCGTGCTTACTGAGGTTTGGCTACTAGGAAATTCTCGGGATTAGGTCGATGCGAGACTGGACTACGCGTTCGGAAAGAATTCTCCAGAATTCTTTGAAAACAGTATCGAGGAAAGAATCATAGACTTCTCGTTTCTTGGTGATCACTCGGACGAGAGATACAGGGGAAAACTTTTTAAGCTTCGATGCACGAGGATCATGAGAGTCGAGTCTGAGGGAGGTTAGAACAAATGGCTTTCTCGAAACTAGGAAAGACAACATGAATGAGACTCGGTCATTACATGCTAAGGGTGGCATCAAAGCATTTCATAAAAAGTTTGCCAATAGGTCGAATGGAAAGAATAATCCCTCGGATTGAAAATACAATTTATGGATATGACACAAGCGTTCTCGTTCTCACATGGTAACCATCTCGAAGATATACATTTTTCGGTTACTCGCAAACGAATGGATTAGAAAATGTTCCAATGGATGGTTAACGAATTTCTTTCGGTGCTAGAATCGAAAAGAATCACAGGCATATAAATTTAATGAGGGGAAATATACCTGTGGCAACGGTGGGATCGGTGGCTGTCTCCTCTTGTCCTATCGCTAGAACTCTTCCGGTGTTGCCAGGTGTTACAGTCTTGGGACAGTTTCGCTTAAGATGTCCAACTTCTCCACAACTATAGCAGGCCTGACCAATGCCTGCTCCGGAAGTTTGACTCGTTGATTGGGTTGGTGTCTTACAGTTTTTCTCCATGTGACCCTTTATGCCACATTTGTTGCAAATTATTTCGATACATGGACTGGAAGGAAGATGATGATAGTTTCACTTGTCACAACTAGGAAGGGTTCCAGTATACCTACTGGTAGGTTTCCGAGTTGAGGATCCAACAACAGAAACAGTCACAGGGGAAGTAGCAGCGTGAACTGCCACCGTTTGCTTTCTCTTTAAAGACTCGTGCGATGTCTGATTTTTCTCTTTCTTCCCAAGTTTTCTTTTCTCCCCATTCCTCACTGTCGGCTCAGGAGTGGTAGTTGCCTCCTCAAGGTCTTCACTATGATCAATTAGGATCTGCGCTAAGCGTTTGGTGCTGTCGTATGTATCTGGTCTCGCAACTATTACGTTTCCTTTGGTTGGCTGGGTCAGCCCCCAGATGAATCTTTCTATCTTCTTACTTTCCGGGGTAACCATTCCTGGGCAGATTAATGCCAAGTCGTCGAATCTGGAAGTGTAAGCAGTGATGTTGGAACCTTTCATCTTCAGGTTCCAGAGTTCGTGTTCTAACTTCTGCATTTCGTCCCGATGGCAGTACTCAGCCAGCAGAAGTTCTTTCATGGCTTCCCAACCCATGGCGTTGGCTACAGGTAAGGTTAGGGATTTGACTCGGCCGTTCCACCAAGTCAAGGCTTTGTCGATAAAGGTGCAGGTGGTAAACTTCACTTTGTCTGAATCTGAACAGACACAGATTTCGAAGACGGATTCGATCTTCTCGAACCATCGGATGAGGGAAATGACACCTCCAGTGCCATCAAAGGACGGGGGTTTTGCGTTCATGAAATCTTTATATGAAACCTCTTTTCGGTGTCCCTGACTACTATCATGGTTTTGGGTTTGGGTACCAACTCCCGAACTACCGGAACCGCCAGAGTTCCGTTGAGACATGGCAGCTGCCACCGCGGCTATAACAGCTGCCTGGAATACTACAGGGTCGATTTGAAGAGGAGGTAGTGGCGGAGGGTTGTTGGTCTTGGAGTTGCGTCTCTTTCTTGGAGGCATCTTGATCTAATAAGATCAAGAAAGAGAGGATGATAAGTCCTCTGAATTGAATCAAGAGATATGACAGATATATGTTGAATAAGCGATAAAGCAGGAAAGAGTTATCAAGAGGGAAAATTATCGCTAAGGGAATGATCAAAGAACAATGCATGAACGAGGATTTCTACCAAGGATTGGCTCGAGAAATACTCTTGTAGTATTTCATGATTCGTTACGACGCTGGCTCGATGTTTGTGGTATTAGGGTAAGTTTTAGGCATGCCGCATACCACAGTCACTCCCAAGCACATGTTGGCCGTGTCTCGAATGAATATAGTTGGCTAGGCTATATTGATCCTAGACACGACTACATAACTGCCCAGGTTTAACCGCAGTGTACTACACCCATTTACTTATGTTTTGTTCTACTTGTAGTTACGGATCTCGACGGGTCGGTATACTTATATACTTTTGAAAATACTTATATTTTGAAGGATACTTTTAGTTCAGAGCACTTAGGCCCCTTAATGTTTATAGTTTTATACCATGTAAGGTTTGGTATACTTGATTCACTATAAACAAGGGCTCTGATACCAATTTGTCACACCCCGAAAACCGAAGGCAGAAACATTTCCGGGGTTGACTCCACGCTGAGTATCAAATCCAATGTACATAGTAAGTAAAGTAAACAACCATTACATTACATATAGAAAAGTTTTACATTTGTTTCAAAAGCAAAAGTTATACATGTGATACATAGTATATATGAACAACACAAAACGAATCTTCTGAGAACTCCGTCTTCGTACAAAAGGATCTTTGGGTACCTGTCTAACACGGACCTGAGAATACAAGCGGTTTGAAAATCAGCAAAAAGCTGGTGAGTTCATAAGCGGTTAGTTTTTCTGAAAATTGTACAAGTTCCTTTGTTTTCCTGAAAAAGTGGTTATCCAAGAAAATCCCATATTTTCTTATGTAAAGTTAGTTTCCAAATCCGAAAGTAAAGTAAACGATGTACAATGAAAACATGATTGTTCTTGTGAATTGTAGTTCAGTTGTTTAACTTGTTACACTTTTCTAGTTACGTACTACTGTTACTCAGGAAGAACCCCATGTTCTCCTAACCGTGTGTGTGTGTGTGAACTATTACCAATTCTGATTATGTTCGGTGTCCTTCCCAGGAAAACCCCATGTTTCCCTGACTGTGTGTGTATGTTTCTTTACCGGTATTGGATATGCTCAATGTTCTCCCCAGGAAAACCCCATGTTTTCCCGAATGTGTGTGTATGAATATCATTACTGATTCTTGTTATATTCAGTGTTCTCCCTAAGAAAATCCCATTTTTTCCTGAATGTGTGTATATGTGCCTGTCATCCTTGAATGTACATTAGCTTTACTACATACATAAAGCTAGCAATTAAGTCTAAAACGTCAATAATCTCCTTAACCATACTCAGAATAGATATGACTCGAGCCATGGTCAATATCCTTTTTATGACTTTCGTCACCCTTGAACCTTTCAGTTCGGCTGTAGCTAGCAGTCAGGTGTGGGATTGTCAGTCCCGTATAGATCTATACACTCAAGCCACGTTCTCCTACGTTCGGAGATTCTGGTTACAGGGTTAGTCCTCCACTATCTCGTGCCATGGAAGTGTTATAAGGACGTGTCTCCAATCTTTATGATTACTCTTTACTTTTCGACTAGGAAAGTAGTATTTACGACTAGCTATGTTCTACGAACCTGTCCTTTACACTCGAGCCTAGGTGTTATCTAATGATGACTGTCCTTTACACTCGATCCTAAGTGTATTATTAAGGACGTTACAAATGATATATTTGTGTTATCTTATCGTGATTGTCCTTTACACTCAATCCTAGGTGTATTATTAAGGACATTACAATCGATTTGTGTGTCATGAATGTGTTTATCTTTCACACTCGAGCCTAGGTGTATTGTTAAGGACATACAAATGTTTTATGTTTTCTGATGGTGTCTGTCTTTTACACTCGAACCTAAGTGTTTTGTTACAGACATTACAATATTTTATGTGTTCTATCGATATAAGTATGAACAATCATATGTAAAGTATACAATATAACAGTGTATAATAAGAATTGAGAATCGGGTTAAAACAAACAACTCTGCAAGTTAAAACAGTTTGTTAAAAGGTTTTCAATTCTTAAAAATGTACAAGTATGACACCATTTAACTGAAATCATGTGATTGAGTACAAAATATTCTTGTACTTTTGCTTGTATTCCCCCCTTGAAAACATTGAAAAACCATTGAAAAAGGGTAGGGGTATGAACTCACCGGACGCGGAAGTGTGTCGATTTTAGATGCTAAACGTCGAATCGAGGCCTGATAACACGTGAGGTTCCTATGTAAAATGAAATGGCATACAAATATATCTAATTAGATTCACAAACTCCCCAAGAGTAAACTCCCTAATGAAGTTTACGGCCTAATCACCCATTCCCCATGAGTTGACGGTCGTAAACTCATGGTGGGGTGGTTTATGGTGTTTAATGGGTCACAAATGGATATTAACACTTGGAAATGCTTGGAATAAATTTACCTAAGACTTGGATTGAATTAAAATCACCAAATACGACCCTTAAGGGAGTTTACAGCCTTGGCATGGGGCCTATGGCCGTAAACTCTCATATCTCCTTGAATAATTGTTTTTAAGGTCCCAAAATTAATCACATGTGATTCTAAAAATTCCTACAAGCCTAGAAATGAATTTTGGGCACCATTTGACATCCTTTTAGGAGTTTACGGACATGGAGCATGTTCTATGGCCGTAAACTCTCATATGTGAGGTTTTGATGTGTTTAAAGCCCTTAAACTATTTTTGGTTGGTCCTATGATTTATTCCAAGGCTTTTGGTGGTGTTGGATGGCTTTCTAACACCTTGAAAATGAGATTACACCCTTGTACAAGGAGTTGACGGCCCAAGCACAAGCCTTGGCCGTAAACTCACACAAACCCTTCAAAATTTATGTTTAAAATGTTCTAGGTCCATTTCCAATATTCTAAAAATCATATCAAAGTCTTGTTTGTGTCTTGGAAGGGTTAAATGGCTTAAAACCCCTTTAAATATGTGTTTAGGGCCTAGACACCTTCTAGGGCCGTAAACTCATATATAAGACTTTAAATCATGGTTTGAGGCATTCTAATTCCATTTCATAAAGTCATCTAGCCATATACAAGGTCCAATTGAGGTTTAGAAGGGTTTTGTTGCTCCAAAAACCCCTTTTATATGAGTTTACGGCCTAGGACTGTTCTAGGGCCGTACACTCATGGTAATGGTCCTAATCCATGGTTTGAACTCGAATTTGAAGGCTAGAGAGGTTGCATAACAATTTAGGGAAGATACCTTGGTCATTTGAAGCCTTAAACTTGAGATTTTGACCCTTAAATCTAGTTTGAGGAGAGAGGTTGGAGTGATAATTGTAAAATGGAGCAAAAGCTTCAAAATGAAGACTTGGATCACTTTAAATAGTGTCCAAGTTCGGGACACGGTAGAATTCTACCCGATACCGGCGTTAGACAGGGCTTTTGGTCGCACCCGGCCAATTTACCGTAACCCGATATGGTTGATTCTAGAAATGTTTCGATCATTAATATGAGGTGTTAGAATGAGTTCTAAGGTTATTAAGACACTTATTAAGTTATAAAATACAACCCACAATAACGACTTAATATAAGGCCGGAAACGGAAACGAAATCGGAAACGGCGATTGCATGATCGGAACGAGTCGCGAGAAGGGTTACATTTAGGGATATGAATTTCGGGTTGTTACATTATCCCCCCGTTAGAGGGAATTTCGTCCCGAAATTCAAAGATTCGAACACAGATCACGAAGTGAAAGGAGATATGAGGATGAATCTACTTCTTCGTGTCTCCGCTTAACATTCTAGCGAACCCTCACTGTCAGGATGTGGCTTTCTTACGCATGGTTAATCTCTCAATCTACGATCTCAATTGATTCATACACGAAGGTTCGGATTTTCATTGGTTTTGATCTCCTCAAAGGAATTACTAGGGTTTCGTCAGGTCGGCAAGCCTTACGAATAAAGATGCGGAATACCAGATGATTGCTACTGAGTCCTGAAGATAGCTCGGAGAGGGCTATTGAATCGATTCCTAACGAAGATCTCGAAGGGTCTATGGTTCCACAAGTTAAGTTTTCTGCACTTCCCATGGCGTACTATGTCTTTCCAGGGTAAAACCTCCAACAAGTGGGTACGCTTTCACATGGCAGAGTAACTAAGGGTTCGATGGTTCTAAGGGAAACTTCTACATGAGTCTACGATTATAGTCGGCGGAACCCAAGAATCGACAGGTTTCTATGGGTGTTCCCGGTGTCGACTAATTCTTTATTGCCTTTGTTGGATTAATGTCTAAGTCCATAACTATAATTGGTAAGACTTGACCCGACCCGGCATGGTCCATTTGGGTTGCATGACATCATGCACTTGGATAGACTATAATGAGAGAAATAAGACACTTATGGTTATTAATATATTATAAGTTCTAGTATATTAGTAATAAGAATCATAATATTATTTAATTAGTACTGATCAAGAATTAATCTAGGATTAATTAAGTGATCAAAAGAAGGCTAATTAAATATATGGGTTGATTGTGTAAATCATCCATACTTGTATAGTGGGCTAATGCTCCATGGATAATCAAGTTGGGCTAAAACCCATAGGATGGTCCATGGATACTCCATGGTGTATTTGTACCCATGGATCATGGAAATGAAAGGCCATGTCAATTAGGGTTTACATGGTGTAACCCTAACTATATAAGCATCTTATTCTTGACCAAAATTGGCTACTAGTGAGAGTAAGAAAGGGCTTGCCGATTTTCATGAAGTGTAGAATTCTCTCAAGTAATTCCATTTGTATTTGGTGTTGTGTGAACCATTTGAGGTGTCACACTTGGGGCACTAGGCACTCAAGCTTCATGAAGACTTTCTACACCAAAGAGGTATGTATTCTATCTTGCTATAGTCATTGTTTTGTATGCTAGATTAGGATAATACCTTGGATGTTCATATTTGTATGTATAATAGAGAAAACATAGATCCAAGGTATTTAGGGTTGCATGTACACTTAGGAGTGTTAGAATGCTCAAAACCCAACGGTGGTATCAGAGCCTAGGCTTGTTTTCTTGTTATACATGCAAAAGAAGCTGGAATATCGAGTTTTGATGCTGTCTGCCCAGCAGACTCGCCGAGTCCAAGGCAAAAAGCATCCAACTCGCCGAGTTGGTTCGTGCACTCGACGAGTTGGACCCCCAGACAGCATAAATTCGACTTTTTTTGGCTGGAATTGGACTAGGAACATTACCCTAACATGTTTTTGAACTTATAAACTTGTTTTTGATGTGGTAATGTTCATGCTAATCCAATTTCAAAGATAATTGTCAATTGATTCATGTTTTGTATTACTTTAAGGTTTAGATTAATTACATGAAAAAGTTTGATTTGAATTATCTTGTTCTTATGAGTTGCTTAGATTAATAGAAAAGTTGAGTGAAATAGTTGTTTTCAATCCAAATTAATCTAAGAGTTGATTCTAAAATGTGTTTTTGTAACTTGTCCTCAAGTTATATGAAAAGTCACATTTAAGTTTCATAAAACTCATAAAAGTTGGTAATGGTTACAAAAGATGAAGAGTCTTGTCCTTAAGTTATGGAGGTTCAAGAGTCACTTCATTAATAAATAAATAAATAAAGTGTAACCTTAATTAATTCCATAAGTTATAAAATAAAGAAAAGTAATTCTTTTATTAGTTTAAAGTCTTCCATAACTTGTCCTCAAGTTATGGAACCTGAAGAGTTTTTTGATTAAAACTACTTTAAACACATAAATCATGGAATTAATTAGTTTTGAATAGTTTCAAAACATGCGCTCAAGTTTTGGAATTTGTAACGTTTTCTCTTATGAATACTTTAATTCCAAGTTAGCCCTTAGAATTTTATAGAGTTAAAATTCAACCCTTATACTTTATAATATTATAAGTTAATAATATATATATGTATAAGAGTAAAGTCAGTCTTACCGCTAGTACGCCTCATTCACGAAGCCGGTCTATAAGGTGGGTATAAGGTTGTTGCCTATAAAATGGCAACTTAATGGGTGTCCACTCTCACCCACCGCTTGCTTGACTCGTGGAGGTTCGTTAGCCGAACGGGTTTGACAGGACTATAATTCTCCCTTCATTAAAAGTATTAATGATAAATACTATGTAACTAAACTCATAGTAATACCCAATCTTAGTTACTTAGGAAAATGTGAATAAGGTGCTAATCCATGAAAGTACACTTTGCACTTTGTTTAAGTCGGTTAGTGGAGCGTGTGTGGTTAACCGGCACACTAACTCGTATTTAAAAAGGTAGGCAAAGGGTAACTTAATTTTTATCATAGTATCGATGGAGCGTGTGTGGTTAACCGACACATCGATTGAGGAGTAAACACTTAAGGGTAGCAAGTAATTTGCATGGTTACTTCACACCTTGTTTTGTGATCCTCGGCATCCCAGTCACAAAACTGGAAGGGCACACTCGAGATTGAAACATGCCATTGAACAGTTCAATCAATCTCAAAAGATCTAGGAGTTTCAAATCCAATTTAAAACCTAATAATTTATATCGTTTTTCATGGTGGAAATTGGTGAATCGTCATTCACCTACCTTCAAATATTCTATAGCTTGGATTACAGCATCCCTCTTCCAAGTTATAAAATATTGTGTTGGGTCCTAGCCTTAATATTTCATATTGGGTGTTATATTAAGGACTTTAAATCAACTATCTTGAATATCTCCTAAAAAGATGTTTGGTTCAGACATCTATGATCTTCCAAAGACTCCTGGAACTTCGCCTCCTCCATGTCCTCCAATTATTCTCCTTTACCCACAAGTTCAAGGTCACTCAAGCCTTATTGGCAAGCAAGGTCTATGTGCGGTCGCATCTTGGAGATGAAGTCACATATTGACAAGCCGGGAGAGTTGGGTGTCAAAGTCTTGAGAAAGTTGGTGGTTCAATCACTTTCTAAGTCACATAGTGAGTTCCTTTAGGACTCCTATGAAACAAACTTTGAAAAGACCCTTAATGATCTTATCAATTTGCTTGGTACTGCTGAATCCACAATTATTTGGAAGGCTAGTAAAGCAAATTTGATTAGAAGATCGACTTCCGAAAACTGTATGGACATTGACAATGATGACACTAGAAATCCAGAGAAAGTATTCTCTTCCCAATGGAAAGGGATTGGCCATAGTCAACTCGGTTGACCAAATGGCAAAGAGAAAAACTAAGCCTGTGATAGTCGCATGTACCATTACCAAAGGGTCCATTTGTTAAAATTTCCAAATGAAGGGGCACTGTTTGCGAAGCTGCCAAATTTACCTAAGGATGTTAAAGTCAATAAGTTTGACTCTACTTTAGGTAAATTCCATTGTCTAACTCTGTTAAGCTCCTATTTGGAGATTCTTATTACATAATGTGACTGAGTCACATGGTTATGTTATAAGAATCAAAGAAAAGAGAGAAAGCTTAAAGGAAGTATATGCTGCTTCTGATCACGAAGATGGATTTCAATTGCATCAGAATTTTGAAGTTGTTACTTAGGAGTTATGACACATTGCTTAGGAATATATAACAACAAGGTTTTCATATGGATTGTAAGGATAAGTATTTCCGCAAAGTTTTAAAATAAAAGGAAATTTTTGATTTTATTTATTTTAAGTATCCTTACAATGACATTTGTGAAAAATTGTTGTTTATATGATTCCATTGCTAGTAATATAGGGAAATGGTTTTGATTCTTTCATTTGTTGTAGTGTCTAAATTTACCAAATAAGGAAAGTTTCTCATCACCCAAGTTTCAATTGGACCGAAACTTGGAATCATGCAAGTTGTATAGTATGATGAATCAGAACTTTCAAGCATTGGAAAATTAAGACTAATTACTTGTTCACATGGATGTGTGAGTCAAGTAAAGGACTAAGGGATCAAGTACACACTCTTGTACACTGATCAAGCCCACCACAAATGATCGTTAAGACTATTCATCCTGGTTTACTAAAGTTTAGTAAATATGATTATACTTACAAGCTTAAGTATAATTCTGAGACATTGGAAGAGTTTCAATGTTTGACAGAACGAATAAGAAGCATCAAATTAGGCAGAAGGATAAAAGTTTCTCAAATCTAAAAAGATGGGAGAGTACTTTAGTATCATGTTTTAAGATCATCTTAATGATTTTGAGACCTGATCACAATTCATCCTCTAAGTGCACTCTAATAATTAAGAAGAGGAGTTATGAATTGTTGAAGTGGTTAAATCTAGTAGATGATTCATACATCGTTCCAAAAACAATTCTTAGAGTTATACTCTAAGATTGTAACTTGAGTGACATGTCTTAAATAAGGATTAAAACACTTGTCAAATGTAAGAGTAAAAGTTTTCTACTCTTCTACATTTGAAATTGGTAAGTTGTGATGTTTTGGATAAAACAAAGACCAACTAAGGGCAATGGTGTTAAGTGTCAGTCTTGATTAGAATCCACACTATCTCATGAATATCTGGCAAGAATGTATTATAGGTCAAGGAGACAGTGGGAGTCTAAAAGATCCTGAAATGGTTTCAAGAACTAATCAAGAATAAAAACTTGTATTGCATCGCTAGCACAAGACTAGAGGTTTATAACCTATCGTGTTGACATTTCTGTGCCCATTCCAGTTAAGTTGGCTGTATATATTTGAGTTCTACATGTTCTCAATTGTTTGCATAACTACTTGGAAGCAATGGCAGGCCCTTGTGCTACCAGATGGCACGAGGTTAAGATTTCACAAGTTCAATCCATATAAGTTAGGATTTGTCACTAACCTAGTATTATGATTATGGTTTTGACAATTCAAATGGATAAGAACACATACACCATAAAATCTAAGGGTCATAAAGTTTCTCTCCGATTCATGAAAATGATGGTGAGGAAACACTTCCACCAAGTAGATTTTTAGTAGATAGCAATTATGATATTTGTAGTTCTCAAAGTCGTTAGAGGAGCGTGCGTGGTTAACCGACACACTAACATGGACTTATGAGAAATGGCAAAGGTCTAAACAACTTAGACTATGATTACGACATCCCTTTTCATAGTTCTGAAATTGTTTAGACACCCCTGTGATCTATCTAAGATAAGGTGTATGATTTTGATAAAGTCTTATCAAAGCAATCTGGTATCAGAAATCTGAACTTTGGTAAAAATGTCAATAAATATTGACTTCTAGAGATCCAAATGTTTTCTGGATACATGTCAAAGCTAGTAGGAGCATAAGTGTTATGCTAATAATCATCATGTTATTGGGAGCATGATAATTATGGTAAGTATTGCAAGTTAGCAATGTTAATTATAGAAAACAAAAGTTTCAATTCGTTAGGTTGCAGGGGTTGAAAAAGTTGTTGTGCTATAATTACGGGAGAGGAGAATATACTTCACTTCAATTCTAAAAAGCTTAGATTGAGTTTATAATCATTCTAAAGAGCTTATATTGAGATTTTAATCACGATTAGTCAAGAATATATATATATATATATATATATATATATATATATATATATATATATATATATATATATATATGTAACGCCCGTAGATCAGGGCTAGTCAATTTAGACACAATAAGAGTCAAAAATGACTTTTTGATAGAATATTATTTAGGATGAATAATCCTAACTAAGTTGTAGTATATGCTACAAGGTTTCCGTGCATATAAAGAACGCCAAAATCCGAGTTATAACAAAGAAGTTATGACCTGTCGAAGTTTCGCGACAGAACCAGCACGACACAGCGCGACGTAAAAAGTGAATTTACATTAGAGCGATATTTAGCCTTAGCAATCTAAACAAGAATCGAAGATCTCGTTGTTGGTATCGAAGCGATAAAAAGTTATGCGAGAACGGACGTCAAACGAAGAAGTTATGCATTTATAACGAAGTTTTCTGTCGCGGCCTATTAAAAATAAATAATAAAAATAAAAGTCAAAATTAGCCGACGGAGTCTAAACGAAAGTTGTAGAGCATAGTCTCACCTTCCCGTGGATATAAAGAACATCGAAAACGGAGTTCTTATGAAGAAGATATCAATTTCCGAAGTTTATTAATCATTTTGTATTTAAATTTTAAAGGAAATTCGGAAGCATTATCCGAAGGAGTCACCGGTCTGATCCGAGGTACGCGCCGCGTACTCGAGTACGCCCCACGTACTCCAAAGTGTCGACATTCGCAGCAAGTGGCTTCGGATGACAAACGCCATGACGCATTCGGACGAGTACGCCCCGCGTACTCCGAGGCTCCAGCCTCCTATAAATAGGATGCGAAGGCAGCCGACCCAATTGCTAATTTCTTCTCTTCTCTCTCCCGTTTTGCATCGTTTTGCGTGCAAGAAATACCCCGAAGCCCCGATATTATTCTCTAGCCCCGAGGGAAGTCCCGAGATCCCGAAGATCCCGAGAAGTGCAGTTCCCGAGCCGAAGCTCTGCCCGCGAGAAGTTCGATTTTGTGGAGATCTTCCAGATCTGCGGTGGATTACTACTTCTGCAAGTCGTAGTGCTGTCCGATCATCTTCTGATCAAGTGAGTGTATACTACCTTTCATAAACACGATAATAATACAAGTATGGTTTGAGTGTATTAAGTATATTGTTGTTTATATGTGTGGGTGTGTAGTTACCTTCTTCTAACACATAAATATGAAGTATTTGCTATGAAATACGTGCTATGTGTTTATATGTTATTTGTCTATTTGAGATGGGCATGGAAATTGGAGTTTTATACAGGTGTTAAATGATTTAAACTGTGTAAGTATTTATATCTACGAAAATGTTGGTTAGAACATGGGTAGATGGGATAGTTGGTGACTATGGAGTTAGCACCTATTGTATAAACCTTGGTGACTATGTAGTTAGCGCCTTTTGTATAAACCTTGGTGACTATGGAGTTAGCACCTATTGTATAAACCTTGGCGACGATGTGACTTCGTGCCTATTTGATGAACCTTGGCGACTATGGAGTTAGCGCTTGTTAAGTAAACCTTGGCGACTATGGAGTTAGCGCTTGTTAAGTGAACCTTGGTGACTATGGAGTTAGCGCCGCTTGAGTAAACCCCGACGACTATGGAGTTAACTTCTGATAACTATGGATTTAGTACTTGATAGATAAACTTTGGTAGCAATGGATTTCGTGTCGATTCCTTAGGAATAAGTGAATGAAGGATAGTTGGTTCTTGGGGTGAAACCTTAAGAAGTTAATGGGGATGGGTATTTGGGTTGATTGTTTGATAATTCAAGATAATAAATGTATTATTGTGGGTTGAAAACCCTATATGCTCACCAGGCTCCCAAGCCTGACCCACTCAGTTTTCTTTTCATTACAGGTAATGACACAAGAGTATAAATCGGCAGACTTGACGAGAGATTTTGGATTATAGATCAGTAGTTGAATAACTATTGTAAGGTCTTTTTATACTGTTTATGCTTTTGGTCTGTAACGAACATGACATCCCGAGGTTTTATTATTTAATAAAAATACATTCTCTTTGAGAAACGTTTTGATAAATTGTATCATATTTTATTTTGGGAACAAATTCCGCAACTCTTTTAATCAAAAGATTACTCTGATTTTATAAAAACAAAGCATAAACAAATCGGTCTTTTCTGGCCGTGAAATTGGGGATGTCACAGTTGGTATCAGAGCATTAGTTTAAGCGAACTAGGAATTTGTAGGATTTCTAGACTTAAACTTAGAATGCTAAGCGATGATTGTGAGATGAGTGTCTACCATATTTTAAGACACGAGCACTAGTATATTTTAGGAAAATTGCCTAAAATGCTATTATGTGCTCATTGTTATATGTTTGCCATATATGACATTATTTGTTCGGATCTATGGTCTGTTGCCGACCGGATCTGGAAACCTTATGTGTATAGGATTCTAAGCGTACGTCTACGATATTAGAACTAGCATATAAACGTTTCGGAGTGATAAGGATGATTTGAATATCTATCATGATTAAGGATCTAATTTCACCATGTTCGGTGTATAGATCAAAAATGGTGAGAACGAGGAGTGGAGTTGGAAATGCTGATGAGAACAGGAATCAAGTGCCAGTAATTGAACAAATACCTGTTGTGGCAGCAGCGCCTGAACCAATGACAATGGCCGGAGTTCAAGTGATGATCCAGGCAATGTTAAATAATCAGATGGAAGAAACTAGACGTCTGATCAGACAAAATCGCGAGGAATTGTCAATTCGAGTTGAAGAGCCCGAAGTAAATGGAGGGCAGTCTGAAGGAGGAAACTATAGTGGGACCGTTGGTCAAGCCAACCCACCAATAGTTCGCCAAAACAACCAGGATAGAGGAAATGATGGACGTGGATGCAAGTACAAGGATTTCATGGCATCCAAACCACCATGTCTTTCTGGGAGCCCGACACCGGTGCAAGTCATGGACTGGATCTCCGAAATGGAGACAATGTTTGAAAGTTGTGAGTGTAGCAACAGACAGAAGACCGCTCTTGCAATCCCTCTGTTAAAATCTGGAGTATTGAGCTAGTAGAAGTTACTGGCTGGTTCAATGCCCAAGGGGGAAGCTAGCAAGATGTCTTAGGAAGAGTTCGTGGAGCAAATGAAAATGCAATACTGCTCTGAGCAGGATCTTCTGGAAATCAACAATGAGATCCAGAATCTGAAGAAAGGAAAATTGAGCGTTACTGAATACGCTACGAGCTTTACGGAGAAGATGAAGCTTATTCCATACCTAATTCTGACTGAACTTTCCAAGGTCAACAAGTTTGCCAATGGATTACCAGCGGACTTTGGTCCGATAGTCAAACAAGCAACCACTCTGAAAGCCGCCATCTGGGCAGTCAAAAATGTTGAGACCCAAATAAAAGAAAAGGGTCTGGAAAGGGCTGAAGTTGGAGAGAAAAGGAAGCGTGAAGGATCTTCAATAATCGACAAAGAAAGTAAATTCTCGAAATCTGGGGGAAGAGATGAGGCTAAGTGGTGTGAGAAGTGTAAGAAGAAACACTTCGGGAAATGTAGCGAGGAGATGACTTGCTACAAATGTGGGAAGACAGGGCACTATGCCAACAAGTGCGCACCTAACAAGAAGATGTGCTATAGGTGTAATGAAGAAGGTCATATTTCTAAAGACTGCCCACAGAAAAACACACCTTTACAGCCAAGGGCATTCAACATGTTCCTCAATGAAGCAAAAAGGGATGGGAGGGTTAAAGGATGAAGACTTCATATTAATATATAAAGTCGGTAAACTCTGTATCAGGAAGCATAGCCTGTTAGAGGCATAGTATAGGGTGAACTTGAACTTTTGTGTAATAGTTTCAAGAATTAATATAAATCCTGGTTTTGTTATCTGATGTGTTGATTATATGATTTATGTATGGTGACTTGGTTAACTGCGAGACAATACTTGGGACGAGTATGAGTAGGTGTGAATGGTAGTAGAGGTCTATACTACCGGAAGCATAGGACTAACGCTTGGATCAGGGGAAGTCACAAGGTTATCAAGAAGCTAGTAATTGATTCCGTTTTATTCAAGTATGTCGTTACCATTGTTTCGGTAATGTCTAGTAAGATAGTTGTTATTCCGACCCTAGGGGTCATATCAATTGAGTCCGACTATGATGAGAGCTCATCGGGACACGACCCATCAGGGTTATTACTTAGAAGGGAGAGATAACTTATGGAGTCAGTATGCGAATCCTATGTCGTTGATGATTCCGGGACGTAATCATCCTAAGGGGGAGATAATTGTAACGCCCGTAGATCAGGACTAGTCAATTTAGAGACAATAAGAGTCAAAAATGACTTTTTGATAGAAGATTATTTAGGATGAATAATCCTAACTAAGTTGTAGTATATGCTACAAGGTTTCCGTGCATATAAAGAACGCCAAAATCCGAGTTATAACAAAGAAGTTATGACCTGTCGAAGTTTCGCGACAGAACCAGCACGACACAGCGCGACGTAAAAAGTGAATTTACATTAGAGCGATATTTAGCCTTAGCAATCTAAACAAGAATCGAAGATCTCGTTGTTGGTATCGAAGCGATAAAAAGTTATGCGAGAACGGACTTCAAACGAAGAAGTTATGAATTTATAACGAAGTTTTCTGTCGCGGCCTATTAAAAATAAATAATAAAAATAAAATTCAAAATTAGCCGACGGAGTCTAAACGAAAGTTGTAGAGCGTAGTCTCACCTTCGCGTGGATATAAAGAACGTCGAAAACGGAGTTCGTATGAAGAAAATATGAATTTCCGAAGTTTATCAATCATTTTGTATTTAAATTTTAAAGGAAATTCGGAAGCATTATCCGAAGGAGTCACCGGTCTGATCCGAGGTACGCGCCGCGTACTCGAGTACGCCCCGCGTACTCCGAAGTGTCGACATTCGCAGCAAGTGGCTTCGGATGACGAACGCCATGACGCATTCGGACCAGTACGCCCCGCGTACTAGCGTACGCCCCGCGTACTCCGAGGCTCCAGCCTCCTATAAATAGGATGCGAAGGCAGCCGACCCAATTGCTAATTTCTTCTCTTCTCTCTCCCGTTTTGCATCGTTTTGCGTGCCAGAAATACCCCGAAGCCCCGGTATTATTCTCTAGCCCCGAGGCAAGTCCCGAGATCCCGAAGATCCCGAGAAGTGCGGTTCCCGAGCCGAAGCTCTGCCCGCGAGAAGTTCGATTTTGTGGAGATCTTCCAGATCTGTGGTGGATTACTACTTCTGCAAGTCGTAGTGCTGTCCGATCATCTTCTGATCAAGTGAATGTATACTACCTTTCATAAACACGATAATAATACAAGTGTGGTTTGAGTGTATTAAGTATATTGTTGTTTATATGTGTGGGTGTGTAGTTACCTTCTTCTAACACATAAATATGAAGTATTTGCTATGAAATACGTGCTATGTGTTTATATGTTATTTGTCTATTTGAGATGGGCATGGAAATTGGAGTTTTATACAGGTGTTAAATGATTTAAACTGTGTAAGTATTTATATCTACGAAAATGTTGGTTAGAACATGGGTAGATGGGATAGTTGGTGACTATGGAGTTAGCACCTATTGTATAAACCTTGGTGACTATGTAGTTAGCGCCTTTTGTATAAACCTTGGTGACTATGCAGTTAGCACCTATTGTATAAACCTTGGCGACGATGTGACTTCGTGCCTATTTGATGAACCTTGGCGACTATGGAGTTAGCGCTTGTTAAGTAAACCTTGGCGACTATGGAGTTAGCGCTTGTTAAGTGAACCTTGGTGACTATGGAGTTAGCGCCACTTGAGTAAACCCCGACGACTATGGAGTTAACATCTGATAACTATGGATTTAGTACTTGATAGATAAACTTTGGTAGCAATGGATTTCGTGCCAATTCCTTAGGAATAAGTGAATGAAGGATAGTTGGTTCTTAGGGTGAAACCTTAAGAAGATAATGGGGATGGGTATTTGGGTTGATTGTTTGATAATTGAATATAATAAATGTATTATTGTGGGTTGAAAACCCTATATGCTCACCAGGCTCCCAAGCCTGACCCACTCAGTTTTCTTTTCATTACAGGTAATGACACAAGAGTATAAATCGGCAGACTTGACGAGGGATTTTGGATTATAGATCAGTAGTTGAATAACTATTGTAAGGTCTTTTTATACTGTTTATGCTTTTGGTCTGTAACGAACACGACATCCCGAGGTTTTATTATTTAATAAAAATACATTCTCTTTGAGAAACGTTTTGATAAATTGTATCATATTTTATTTTGGGAACAAATTCCACAACTCTTTTAATCAAAAGATTACTCTGATTTTATAAAAACAAAGCATAAACAAATCGGTCTTTTCTGGCCGTGAAATTGGGGATGTCACAATATATATATATATATATATATATATATATATATATATATATATATATATATATATATATATATATATATATATATATGAATTTCATGTTGGATTGGTTCAACTTAAGAAAATTCTATATATTGCGTTCTCAAAATTCGATTATGATTACGACATCCATTTTCATAGTCAACGTTTGAGAATATTGAAAACAAAAATTACTATGGCAAAAGACTGGTCTAGAACCATGTCTTTATGTGAAACATCATGAATCGTGTCCCATTTACTATGGGTACAAGATCGATTACATATGCTATAATATTTATTCGTTCTGAATTTTCAAAATGCTTTGGGGCATTAAGGAGGAAAATGTCTAGAATTGGATATGACTAGAGTGATTAAGGAATTGTCGAGGATAGTCTAAGGTTTACCAAAGATTGGTGAAAAGAGGAAACTCTTGTTCAGAAGTGGTAGTCAAAATGGTAATATAGAGTTGTCTTCATAGGTGGAGGCAATCTGTGTAAGTTTAAAGAAACTTAATGCAAGAAGAATGTTCAAAGCAATGTGCTTTTAATTGGAGACATCGTTTCCATGGAATTACTCTCCATTGGAATACTCTGTAATGATTGTTGCCAATTCATTGTGGCTTTGTGCATAAACATTACAAGAGGAACAGTGCATATAAGTTTAAAATCTAAACATATTTCAATAAATGTTAGGAATTCTTACATTTACGACAAGGATTTGGAAGTGTGAAAAGAGAATCATTGAAATTATGTTCAATCGATCTAGTTCACAGAGTAAGGATCACAGATAAACATAGACTGCATACTTGGTGTATGACAAAGCTATTATTTAGAAAAAAAAACATAGTGTACATGCTTGGAGAATGGGACAACTAGTGTTTTTAATTCAAGTATAAAGTTGATAAAACCGAAACAATGAATAATGAGTAATCATTGTGGTCATAAATAAAAGTAGTCTATTTATATTCATAGGGTTTGATACCATATTTGATTTATTTATTATTGTGTTTCATTTTTGCATGTTTTGACTTCCATAATAACTAGGTTATTCTTCCGGAATGACTAAGTTATTCAAACCATCCACAGTCAGTCATATATTGGAAGTAAATATGAATCAAGATTGTCATGGGTTGGCTTGTAGAGGTCAAAGTTGGTGGACAAAGTTATGCTACAACACTCATGAGTGCTCATAAGTTCTGAGTATTGGATTCAACCCATGCTCATTTGAATCACTTCATGGATTTTAACACGAGTGATCATGAGACGATAATATCTTATATTCTTCAAACCTAGAGATATGAGTTGTTACTATGAGTTGGTTGTACATTGATTGCATGAAAACGCATTCGGTAACTCGATGTTATAAAACGTGCCTTTGTGTATGATTCAACAAGTAGTAGAACATGCCATATGAGTCAAAGTTTATCCATTCCTTTTACCTTCAGGATAAAAGCAATATATGTAGGCCCCTTAATGATTTACTGATGACACATGTGAGTGCTTGGCCAAGCCATGACTGATTTGATTTGTTCAATCAGTCATTCATCATAAATCTAAATCGGGAAACAACAAATGGACAGAGAGAATGATTATAATTCATGTCTCGGTCCATAAGATATCTAGAATGGAGGAATATATGATCCCTTATCTAATGGACAACTCTTTGACAATGGTCAGAGTTTGTTGACAAGGTCAGAGTTCGACAATGGCTTTAAGAGCTACGATTGCCAGTTGGTTTTTGAAGTCATACTCAATATTAGTTTTAGACTTATCCAAGTAGGAGACTGTTCGATTAATGTCTAAGTCCATAACTATATTTCGTATGTACTTGACCCGACCCGGTATGGTCCATTTGGGTTGCACTTCACCAGCAAAATTTATATGGATAGTCTTTTGAGAATAGTATATTTATGATTTATATTAATATATTATAAGTTCTAATATATTAATATGGAATCATATTATTTCATTAGCATTGATCAAGAATTAATTCAAAATTAATTAAGTGATCAAATTGAACTAATTAAATATGGACTCTTATATATATGGAATGGGCCAAGTTTATTTAGGTCGGGCTAAGCTATCATGGATAGTCCATGGAGTTTTAACCCATGGATCTTATGAAATGAAAGGTCATGCGTATTAGGGTTTACATGGATGTAACCCTAATCCTCCATACTATATAAATAGGTATTTGACACAAGAAATGGCACTAGTGTGTAAGGACATAAGAGTGGGCTGATTTTAGTGTGCATACATATTCTCTCAAGTTCTTCCAAGGTGTTTTGGTGATTTGCGATTCCACTTGAGGCTTCCACACTATTAGGGCTAAGCTCTTAAAGCTTGAAGACATCAAGCTACATCAAAAGTTGTGTCATCTAACTAGAACTTTGTAGTATAGGTGCTTCATAATATGCTAGTTAGGTTGAAACCTTGGAATATTTAATATTTTCATGTTTAATAGAGAAAACGTAGATCCAAGGTTTATAGGGTTGCATGTACACCATAGGAGTGTTAGAATGCTCAAAAACCAACATTGTTTTCATGCCATCAATGCACAACCAACTCATAGTAAACAACTCATTAATCTTGGTTTGAAGACTATATGATATTATCGTCTCACTATCACTCGTGATAAATTCCATGAAGTGATTCAAGTGAGCGTGGGTTTAATACAATACACAGGCCCTATGACCACTCAAGAATGTTGTAGCAAACTTCGCTATGTCTAATACACTTCAGAAAATCTACAAGCCAAATTCGTGACAGTCTTTCCTCAATACATTCTTCAAAAGTATGATCCACTGTGGATAGTTTGAATAACTTAGTTATTTGGGAAGTCAAAACATGCAAAGTAAAACACAAGAATAATCGAATCCAATATGGTCTCAAAACTTTTGAATATAAATAAAACACCTTTTAATTAATCACTATATTGATTACACATTATTCATTGTATAATGTTTCGATTTATCAACTTAATACTTGAATTAAAACAATAGTTATCCCATGCTCCAAGCAGGCACACTATGTTTACTTATAGTCCTTGCTTTGTGAAATAGATCAATTGTAAACACTTCTAATGATACTCATTTCATAATTCCAAATCCTTATTGTATGTGTAAGAATTCCAAGTTCTTGCCACTTACTGTAATTTGTTAGATTCTAAACTTATATGCAGTGATCCTTTTGTAATGACTATGTGCACTGTAATTTGTTAGATTCTAAGCATATATGTAATGATCCTTTTGTAATGACTATGTACACAAGTCATAGTGACTTTGCTAATTACAAAAGTTTCCATCGGAAATTGTTACAAGGCAATTCCATAGAGACGAAGTCTGATATTTAATGCACATTCCTTTAAACATCCTTCTTGCATAAAAGTTTGTAATTTCGAGGGCAAAATCAAATTTAAGTGCGGGAGAATGGTAACACCCCAATTTCCTGGTGGTGGAACTTGAGAATTTTATTCACATTATAGGACCTAATCGACGAGTTGTTTGGTCCCAACTCGTCGTGTAGGAGTTGATCAGGACGCCTGGTATATGAAGTCTACTCATCGAGTCGGAGGACTGAACTCGACAAGTTGAGTCTGTTTTATGAAACCCTTGTTGGGTTTTAAGCAGTATAACACTTTTATGGTGAACATTCAACCCTAAATACTTTGGGTCTATATTTTCCCTTATTATACATGCATATTTTCAATTTTCCAAAGCATACATCCTAACTAGCATACAAATTGACATTTGAGCAATACGACTAGTTAGATGACTTACCTCTTAGAAGGACTTGTATTTCTTGATCTTTGAAAGCGTAAGCACCTCAAGTGTGATGCCTCTAGCGGTTTACAAACACCAATATGCAAGAAGACGCTTGAGAGAATAAGTTACTTAGCACCGAATCAACACACGCTCTCCAAGAACGTTGTGGCAACCGATTTTGGTCATGAGGGTGTGCTTTTATAGTGTAGCAAATGCTAGGGTTACACTTTGTAAAACCTAATGACCTTTCATATTACTTACGATCCATGGGTGAACCTCCATGAACTATCCATGGATTATCTCATTGGTTTAGCCCATCCTAAATAACCATGGATCATTAGCCCACACTATTAGAATCATTGATTTACACAATCAATCCCCATATATTTAATTAATCTCTTTTAATCACAAAATTAATTCCAAATTAATTCTTGATCAATACTAATTAAATAATATGATTTCATATTAATATATTATACTTGCGATATATTAATAAATCATAAATAACCTGATTCTCAAAAGTGCATCCTATCAAATTGCATTGGTGAAGGAAACCCAAAAGGACCATGCTATAATCGGGTCAAGTACATCCCAGTTGTGGTTATCGGCTTAGACACCAAATCTAACAGTCTCCCACTTGGATAAGTCTAATAACTATAGCTACCAATGTGACTTCAGGATCCAACTTAGCAATCGTAAGTTTTCAAAAGCCGTTGTCGAACTCTGACCTAGTCAGTGACGCGTCCTTCAGATAAGGGATCATATATTCCTCTGTTCTCAAGATATATATATATATATATATATATATATATATATATATATATATATATATATATATATATATATATATATATATGAGGAGAAATACATGGAACATAGTCATACTTATTTTCCTACAATTTGTTTCCCGATTTCTGATTCGTCTGACATAGAACATAACTGAACACATTAATTTTGTTCTAGCAGGGCCCGACACATAGTCAAAACAGAATCATCGAGGGGCCCAAGATATCGCTTTTAATCCCCTTAAGATAAAATGAAAAGATAAACTTCGACATTATATGCTTCTACTAATTACTCATCAAATCATACACAACGACACATTTTATAACATCAAGTTACTGATGTGTTTTCATGCCATCAATGCACAACCAACTCATAGTAAACAACTCAGAAATCTTGGTTTGAAGAATATATGATGTTATCGTCTCACTATCACTCATGATAAATTCCATGAAATGATTCAAGTGAGCGTGGGTTTCATACAATACTCAGACCTTATGAGCACTCATGAAAGTCTTGCCTCAATATCTACTTCCAAAGTATGATCGACTGTGGTCTCAAAACTTTTGAATATAAATGAAACACCTTTTATTTAATCACCATATTTATTTCACATAATTCATTGTATAATGTTTCGATTTATCAACTTAATACTTGAATTAAAACAATAGTTATCCCATGCTCGAGGCATGCACACTATGCTTACTTATAGTCCTTGCTTTGTGAAATAGATCAATTGTAAACATTTATAATGATACTCATTTCATAATTCCAATTCCTTATCGTAAGTGTAAGAGATCCAAGTTCTTGCCACTTACTATAATTTGTTAGATTCTAAATTTATATGTAGTGATCCTTATGTAATGACTATGTACACTGTAATTATTCGATAAGGTGTCTAAGTCCATAACTATTTCTGGTATGTAGTTGACCCGACCCGGCATGGTCCATTTGGGTTGCATGGCACCATGCATTTGGATAAACTAAATGAGAGAAATAACACTTATAGTTATTAATATATTATAAGTTCTAATATATTAATAATATTATTTAATTAGTTTGATCAAGAATTAATTTAGAATTAATTGATTGATCAAAAGATAAGTAATTAAATATATGGGTTGATTATGTAAATCATCCATAACTTATATAGTGGGCTAAGAGGCTCCATGGATTATCAAGTTGGGTTTCACCCTTAGGATGCTCCATGGAGTTAACCCATGGATCATGGAAATGAAGAGTCGTGTTACATTAGGGTTTACATGGTGTAACCCTAATGCAACACACTATATAAAGCTCATGTTCTCCTAAAATCGGCACACATATGCATTCTTGAGGGCTAGAGCCGATTTTTGAGAGTTAAGATTCTCTCAAAGTTAACTCCATAGCATTTGGTGTTGTGTGAAGCATTTGAGGCGTCACACTTGGGGTGCTAGGCTCACAAGGTTTCAAGGAATCAAAAGCAACAACAAGGTATGTTATTCCATCTTACATTTAAGATAAAAATGTTCCCCATCTATGCTAGATAGGATCAAGAACATTGGAAATCAACTTTGCATGAATTTTAGACAAACATAGATCCAAGGTTATTAGGGTTGCATGTACACTTAGGAAGTGTTAGAATGCTCAAAACCCATCAGTGGTATCGGAGCCTAGCCTTGTTTGTTTGTTATTTGTGCAAAAATGTGTTAAAAATCGAAACAACTTGCTGTCTGATCAATGAACTCGCCGAGTCCATGGGGGGACTCGACGAGCCCAAGTGAAAATTCATCCTACTCGTCGAGTAGGTTCATGCACTCGACGAGTAGGAGGCCGTGACAGCAGATTTTCGACTTTTGTTGCTAGAAATGGACTAGAAACATTACCCTAAACTATTTTGGTACTTGAAAACCTGTTTTAGATGGTGTAATGTTTATGCTAATCCATTTACAATGGCAATTATCAAAAATTACAAGTTTTAAGAGTAATTTATGATTCTTGAATTGTTCATATTCATGTTCTTGAACTTATGAAGATTAGATGATCATAGGAATTGTTTGTAACCTACTTGGTAGTTTAATTCATGCTCATAATATGTTTTAATGGAGTCCATAACTTGTCCTCAAGTTACGGAAAACCAAAGGTCACACTTTAATAAAATCCATTAGAAGAACACAAGAGTTATAAAAATGAAGAGTCCTCATTTTTAATACTCAAATCAATCATAAGATTATGAGAAATGAAAAGTTCTCAAAGTTCTCAAAACTTGCCCTCATGTTTTGGAACAAGTAAAGTAATGATTAAAGCTTTAGTTCCAACCCTTAAAATTTTAAAAGTTAAAATTCAACCCTTATACTTTATAATATTATAAGTGAATATATATATATATATATATATATATATATATATATATATATATATATATATATATATATATATATATATAAGATCAAGTCGTCTTACCGCTAGTACGCCACATTCACGAAGCCGATCTCTAAGGGGGTATAAGGTTGTTGCCTATAAATTGGTTGTTTAATGGCCGCCCACTCTCACCCACCACTTCCTTGATCGGTGGAGGGTCGTTAGCCGAACGGGTAGGACAATGACTTATAAACTTTCATTAAAAGTATAACGAATATTATAAAGTAACTAAATGTTTTATTAAATTCTCAATCTTGGTTACCTTAGGAAAATGTGAATAAGGTGTTAATCCATGAAATTACACTTTACGCCTTGTTTAAGTCGTTAGTGGAGCGTGTGTGGTTAACCGACTCACTAACTTGGACTTAACAAGGTAGGTAAAAGGTGACTTAAGGTTTATCATAGTATCGGTGGAGCGTGTGTGGTTAACCGGCACATCGATTGAGTGATAAACAGTAAGGGTACCAAGTGATTTGCATGGTTACTTCACACCTCGTTTTGTGATCCTCGGTATCCCAGTCACAAAAGTTGGAGGGCACACTCGAGATTGAAACATGCCTTTGAAAAGTTTATTGAATCTCAAAAGAATCTAGGAATTTCTAAGAACCAAATTAAAAACTTAATATTTTAATATTTTGTTTTTGGTGGAAATTAGTGAATCGTCATTCACCTACCTTTCAAATATGTTATTACTTAGATTACGGCATACCTGTTCTAAGTATAATATATTGTGATTGGGTCCTAGCCTTAATATTACATTTGGGTGTTTTATTAAGGAATATATCTATATCTAAACTAATCTTTTCTTTCTTCTCATTCTGATGTCTTCAAACAATGCTGCTTCTGGCTCTAATCCTAATGGCTCCTTTACCCTTATGAACTTGTGTAGGAAAGTCACTTTTGATGGATCCAACTTCAATGAATGGATCAGAAACATCAGGATGATTACCCGCTACGAGGACAAAGAATATGTCCTCGATAACGAGCTTAAGGAGATTGGTGAGACCACTGCAACTCCCCAGGAGATCGCTGACTTCTGTGCACATGAAAGGGATGCTACCAAAGTGGCATGAATCATGTTGGCCACCATGACAGCTGAACTCCAAAAGTCCTATGAGGACTTCTACCCTTTTGAAATGCACCAAGATTTGATGGAAAGATACCATCAAAGTGCACGACAAGAGAGGTATGAAGTCATCTCCTCCATGATAACAACCCGAATGAAGGATGGTGAACCCATCGCGGGCCACATGCAGAAAATGCAAAGATTTGTGGACCGTTTGCTAAAGCTTAATGTGAACTTCTCCGAGGAGCTTGCAATAAATATCATTTTTCACTCTTTACCCTCGTGCTATGATCAATTCCGCATGACATATCACATGAATAAGGAAGAGGTTACACTCAGCAAACTTCAAGGACTACTAAAGACCGTGAAAGGTGTTCTTAAGGGTAAGTCGGGTGTTACTCCTACTCCTACCTACTCCGCCCATGTCTTGGCAATCGGGAAAGGGAAGGGTATGAAGAGGAAAAGTCCCTCGAAGGGAACCAACGGTAAGACCCTTGAAGGCTCCTCTTCGAATGGAACCAAGAAAGGTTTCGTCACTCCTTCTGCTGACCCAAAAGAGGTTGAATGCTTCTATTGCCATGAAAAGGAACATTGGAAGCGGAACTGCCCAAAGTACCAGCAAGATGTGAAGGATGTGAAAGTTAAACCTAACCATGTAGGTATTTACACTATCTTATCTAATAACTCACCCTATTCAAACTCTTGGGTCCTTGAAACCGGTTGTGGTATTCATATCTGTTCTGATTTGTAGTGACTAAGAAGAAGTGAGAATGTGGAGCAAGGAAGAATAAACTTGATCATGGGGGATAGGAAAGTTTCACCTTTCACCAAGATTGGAGTCTATACTTTATCGATAAGTAGTGGGTTTAGTTTAGATTTGAATAAATGTTATTATTCTCCAGAAATGGAAAGAAATGTTAATACCTTTCATGCATTGTACAAACAAGGTTTTACCTTTTCATTTGATAATGAAGTTGGTTCGATGAATGCTTTCTCTAATAATGTTCTTTATTTTATAGCATTAGCTTGTGATGGTATGTATGAAACTGTATCTGTGGTTGATAACTTAGGAAATAATGTATTGTGTATTGATTATGTTAATGATAATAACTTGGATAAATCATCATTATGGCATTGTCGTCTTGGACATATAAGCAAGAAACGCATAGGCCAACTCCAAAGGGATGGAGTCTTGGAGTCATTTGACCTAAAGTCAGATGATAGATGGGAATCATGCTTACTTGGAAAAATAACAAAGTCACCCTTCACAGGTTCTTGTGAGAGGGGTGAAGGTTTGTTGGATCTCGTA
>NW_026440227.1:0-32772 GCF_002870075.4 Lactuca sativa | reverse complement strand
AAGCAGTGGTATCAACGCAGAGTACTTATGTGAATCTTGTCTATTGCCTCCTTTTTCCTTCTGTCGTTGCTCAATCAAAAGGGCCAAACTCAAAACCTCAGCAAAAGTAGAACAATTCGACCCAACCACAAATCTAAATAAATAATCCTCCAATCCTCTAATGAACCTCTTAACACGCATCTCTTCAATGATAGGATAAGGAGCATGTCTAAAGAGCTGTGTAAAACGAGCACTATACTCTGAAACTGTCATACCCTCCGTTTGCTCCAATCGCTCAAACTCATGAGCTAATCTATCTCTAACACTCTCTGGAAGAAAACGAGCCATGAACAACTGAGAGAACTCTCTCCATGCTAACGAAGGTGACCCCACTTGCCTACCACGTGACACTATATCAAACCAATCACGTGCCACGTCTATTAGCTGAAATGATGTCAGTTCTACTGCTCTTACCTCAGAACAACCCAATGCTCTCCAAAGCCATTCTAGACTGTCAATGAATTGTTGTGGATCATATGTCGCACTAGACCCAGAAAAAGTAGGGGGTTTAAGCTTCATGAAGTCTGGTAAAGTAACCTCAATACCCCTCGTTGCAGCAGTTGTCTGATGCTCAACTTGTCTAACCTATTGTTGACCATTGACATTTTCATGCCTTTGATCACCCTCCTGTTGTTGTCTGACGACAACCCCAACAAGTTGTTGCACAACCTGTTGTAATCCCTGCAGACCAGCAGCAAACTCTTCCATGATTGGATTTTCGCGCCTATTCCTAGGTACCTCAACATCAGCATTCAAACCACGTCCGCCAACATTAGCTCTACGCCTGTTTCGAGCACGAACTGAAACACGACCTCGTTGACGAACGCCTTGAGCTTGAGAAATTGATTCATCAACAATTTCCCTTATAGTAGGATTCCTAGTCTTGGGTGGCATTCTTACCTATTCAAAGAACAATGATCCAAAAATTGAATAACATGACAAGAAATTGTGGAGAGGTAGTGATGATGAATATAAACACAGATTCAGACAACAGATGGGACTCTCATAGAGTGCTAATAGCCCTTGCAGGTAAGTTGTGTCCGGGTACACAATTTACTAACAAGAATCTATTATCACCCTATGTTTGCAGCTATTAGGACCTATGACCGAGCTCTGATACCAACTTTGTCACGACCCGAAATTTAAATATTGTGACCGGCACACAAGCTATACTGCTAGCCTGGCAAGCCTATCAATTAACTTAACAATTAAACAACTAAACCGTTCTCTAACCATTTCAAATATATATATATATATATATATACTTTTTACTCGAAATTTCGGCAGAGTATCCTCTATAAATTCAACATTTCCAAATTTATAAAATCCCTGTTAAATTCTCAATTCAGTCACAATTCAAAGAACATAATCTAATCGTTTAATACACTTTCCAAAAACTTCTAAACTCCAAAATAGCTGCAATTTACATAGACTCAATAGACCTTACAAAAAAAAATGGCCCTCGATCAAAGAGGCCTACCAAAAAGAAATATATTGAGACTTGGATCAAATAACAATTTGCTACTCAGCTCCCTGTGAATATGAAAAAAAAAAAGAAAAACAAAAAAAAGCAACATAAAGGGGTAAGTCACAAAGACTTAGTAAGGAGACAACAACCACCATCAATTAGAAGGGAAACACAAAAAGGCACGAATAACTGTTTTACAATCGGGCGACAATTATGTTATACAATATTACTTAATAATCTAGAAAAAAATTCTAAATTTAAATATATACACATATATGGTCATTAAACTTATAATGTAATCGCTTGACAAAAAATATTTAAAAAAAATCCAGTTAATATCGAAACGAAATCAAAATGAACAACCTTAAAATCATCATAAAAATCAAACAAGTAACAATACAAATTTTTAGAACCAAGAGGCGGCTTTATCTCATTGATAGCCATTTCCTCCTAAGGGTGGCCTTTCCCTTAGGGGCGGCTCCATCTAACGGATGGCCCTCTCCTCTCAATCCCGCAACGCATCATCACGTATCAATTAGGGAGCTTACATCGCGTTGATAGCCCTCTCCTCCTACGGTTGACATTTCCCATAGGGGCGGCTCCATCTAACAGGTAACTCTCCCTAATCAACACGAGGTAACTAGGTGCACCTAACACAGTTAACGATTTAATAATAATAACACCAATTTCCCAAAACAGACCCTTTAAAATCATTTCATCATAATTCATGCAAAAATATACTCAATCGCATAACAATTCAAGATTTAAATACTTTAACTCATACGTAAATCAAATTAATAACATATTATATAACAACGACCGTTAAATTAAATAATTGACGAAATAATTGATGAAATCGTGATAAAATTCAAAGGTTGTGTTCCCCAGATTTTTCAATAAATACATTAATATAGAAAAAAAATAAAATAATAATAATAGCATTATAAAAATATATGACGATGATCGTCGTCAACTCACAGTTATGGAGAATCGTCTAAGTTTGCTCTCCAACAACTCTCAGAGTAGCCGACAGGGTCTCAGTCGACAAATCTGAGTATAACAAATATTTCCAAGACTTTAGAAAAATTTATTCTAAAGTTTAGCTAACTCTAGGAAACCATCAAAATCATTTAAATATAATTCTAAGCACAAAAATAAGATTTTTACTCAAAACTACATTTTTCTATGAATTCATATTAGGATTAGAGTTGTTCATTTACCTCAATGAGTCTCAATAAACAACTCTCAAGAGATGGGTACCCTTTTTCTTCCTTAGTACACAAACCCTGACCCAAAAATCCCAACCAAAAGAATTTGTAGGAGTTTGATAAATTAAGCTTGTGGGGATGTTAAATCTCTTTTAAGGGTTGAGGGTTTGAGTAATAGAGTGAGAAGAAGCAAGGAAAAGGAAATGAAAAGAAAAAGAAAGAAAAAAAAAAAGCAACAAGAAATGGGGGAGGGAGAGTAGCTGAGAGGGAGAGAAGAAGAAGGGAGAAGAAATATGAGAAAATGAGGGAGTGAGATGAAAAGAGAGTGAGAGTGAGTGAGGTTGAGTTTGTTTTTATTTATTATTATTATTATATATTCTTATTATTATTAAAAAAAAAAAAAAAAAAAAGAAAGGCAGACGTGTCATTTTCACATGTAATAGTTTCGTACCCCATTTGATTACACTTAGTGCACTTAGCATAAGATATTCTCCAACATCTAAATGGTGGATGGCCTTTCTTTTCACAGGGTTGACAAGAAGGTGTTGGAAAAAATCAGAGATAATTATTTCAATAATGCAGAACATATTTCCTTACTTGTGCAAATAAATGGTCAAACAGAAAATACAATTTCACATAGCAACAACAATTGACTGAAACTTAAATATGAGAGAATAAAAACCACGGGACCTAGTCCAGTAAAAACTTCTACTATAATAATTAATAAATATACTGGAGTCTTCCTAATAACAATAGGAAACATCAATCAACAAAAATAACAACCTAACAACCTTCCACAAATCTCAACGGGACTTTGGGATTTTGTGGCGGCCTTTGCAGCCACAAAGGATAACGGCTGAATGTGTTTGTGGCGGTCTGGGCGGCCATAAATGGCTTGCCTTTGTGGCGGTCTTTACCCTCACAAAGGGTTGATTTTGTGGCTGCAAAAGCCCTCACAAAAATCTTAAAAATTTAACTTGATTTTGTGGCTGCCTAAGCCCTCACAAAATTAAAACGTTGTGATTTTGTGAGGGCTTAGGCAGCCACAAAATCCAGCTAAATTTTTAAGCTTTTGTGAGGGCTTTTTCAGCCACAAATAAACACCAATTTGAATTTTTGTATTTGTGAGGGTTTTTTCTTGTAGTGATCATAATGTATATTAAAATAACAAACTCAGTGGTAGAAATAACTTATCAAAATTGTAGATCAAACGGAGCAAGTTTGTTATGCATCTGTTACCACCACCGGAAGTGAATTTCTTATTCTTTATGTATGTTATTGTCGATGTGCCTTTCTTCTATTCCTTCCTTCGGCACTATTCCTTTTTTTTTTATTCATCACATGGACCAAGCCAAATAAACCACATATTCCTTTTTTTTATTCTTTTCTTTCTTTAATAATAATAACAGTAATAATAATAATAATAATAATACTAATAAAATAGTAAAATTGATGGATTCCACTTGGGGATTGAGCCCATCCAACAAATCTCCCCTTCACGACTCAAGTGAGAAGGTATTGCTCAACCATGTCGACCTTCTTTCTATAGCATATCATCTTTGACACATGCAAGACATTTGTCATCATATCTGAACTATTCTTATCGGTATGAATCTTTTCAATTAAAAATAACTTCATTTCTAGTGCATTTCGTATACAATGATACCACACCTCAATATGCTTCGACTTTGCATGAAAAGTCATATTCTTACTTTAATGGATCGCACTCTGACTGTCATAGAATAACACAAACTTGTCTTGCTTGAGGCCTAAATCATTTAGAAATTTCTTCATCCACAAGAGTTCTTTGGAAGCTTATGTTGATGTAGTGTACTCAACTTCAGTAGTGGATAAAGCAACATACTTTATTAATCTTGATTGTCAAGACACATCTCCCCTTGCAAATGTCATCATATAACCAGAAGTAGACTTTCTAGAATCAAGATTACCTGCCATATATGCATCTGTGTAGCCATCCAACATATGTTCACCACCTCCATAGCATAAATACATTTTGGAAGTGCCTATAAGGTATACGAGAAACCACTTCACTGCATGCCAATGATCTTTACCATGATTAGAGAGAAACCGACTAACAACTCCAATTGCATGAGCAATATCTAGCCTTGGGCATACCATAACATACATCAAACTATCAACTGCGGATATATTTTTATATTTTTACTTTCATTTTCTTTCATTTTCATATTTTGTATTTTCATATTTTGTATTTTCATATTTTTATAACATACATCAAACTACCATAACATAAGACATATTTTTACTTTCATTTTCTTTTGCATTGGCTAATGTTGAATCTACTCCGATTTCACCAAATTCTTCTTGAATTTTTTCACATTTTGATGTCTGACTGCTAACGCTCCTTCTATTGTTGTGTCATCTTTCATTAGTCTTCTTTGTTCTTGTGCCTTTAATGCATTACGCAATTCTGCCCATGAAATTTTTGAAAAATCCTTGATATTTTCCAAGGTAGTGATGGTTGCTTTCATATCTTTCAGGTACCGTTACAAGAATTTTTTCAACAATTCTTGAGTTAGGGAATTCTGACCCTAAAAGTCTTGCATTGTTTGCAATACTGATATGTTTGTTATAGTAATCTTTTATTGTCTTAGAATCCTTCATTCTTTGAAGTTCGAATTCTCGGATCAAGTTAAGGGTCCATTTGATGGACAGGATAAGAGACAAGACATGAATATGTTATGATATCATGTTAGAAGCTAGTGTTTGATGAACCAACATGATATGATAAGTTAATCCATATATCTATCATATTGTGTCTCTCTAGTTGAAATTTCTATTCTAAATATGAGATAGGTTTGAAACCAGCAGGATAGGATAAGAACAGTAATTTACTCAATTACCCTTATATATAAATTGAAATATAAATATAAAAACAATTTATAAAATAAAATCTAAAATATAAATCTAATTAAATAGAAAAATAATTAATAGAATTTGATATTAAACTTAAACATAAAATATTAATAATTAATTTAAAAAATATTTATGATTTTACACAAAGGTAATTTTGTCTTTTTATATAATTTAATAAATTAGTATTCAAAATTATAAAAATATGAAAGTTAATTAAAATTTTAAAATAAATATAATATTTACAAGGTATTCTTATCATTCACATATAATATATATCATATCTTTATTTACATTCTAACAAATAAAATATAATTATTTGGTTAATCATGATTTTGTTTTTAAAGTTTAAATTTTTTATTTAGTACTGTCAATAGATAGTTTTAATATAAAATTATTATTACTTATTTAATTTTTTTATTAATTTATAATATTTAAAATATAATAAGTTAATTTAAAAAAAAATTAATATATAATTATTCACGATGGTGATTTTATTATTTAAATATATCACAAAATAAAATGTTATCAGGATTATCATATCACTATCCTATTCTTATCCAGTTTAATATGATATTAATTCTCTTTCTATCGGCATCAAAGGTACCCTTAATTCTTACATCCCTTCATATTCTTTCTCGAGATAATCTCATATTTTTTCGAGATAATCTCATATCTCTTTTGTTGATTTCGAGGACATGATTCCGATGAAAATAGAGGTTGATCCAACAACAAACAAGAAGACTTTGTCTTTGCTTTCTTTGTCTTCTTTTTCTTTTGCATTTTTATTTGTGCCATGGTGGGAATGTTCAGAAGTACAAGGTTTTCATAATCTTCTTCCACTGCTTCCCACACATCTGAAGCTTCCAAATATGCCTCCATATGCACGTCCTAATGTTTGTAATTGTTTTCGTCAAACACCGTCTGAGTGATTCTGGAGAGACTTGCTTCGCCTTCCATGATGTTAAACTTACACACAGATCCCATAGGAATAGGGCTCTAGATACCAATTGTTGTTAATTGAACAAAAAAAAGTAGACAAAGAAACAAAAACACATTAAAGGAAAAGAACAAATTTGATTATTATTATGTTGCAAGGAGAGAGAGAGAGAAAGTTTATACAATTATACATATGCATATGTTACTAAAAATAAAAAATAACGAAAACTGCATGTGCAGATTCTTTTACCAATTAATAAAAACTACTTTTTTCTAGTAACTAAAACAAACATAAATTACCTCTTCTAATAATTACTAAATTAAAATAACTATTACCAAATACAATTTGACTATACACACCAGCAGTCCTAAACACAACATTCAACAAGTTCACATAGGTTATGTAAATTTAACATATCTAAGTGTACCAAAAAATAGGAATGAAATTAGCACAGATGTTATTTTATTCATCAATTACTTTACCTTCAAAAGTAAATTGCTCAGCATACAAAAGCTAAATCAAGAAAACGATGTCTAGAACAAAGTATGAAGCATAGTCTATTTTAACATTGGAAACATTTTTATTTGTGTGAAGTGAACTATTTAAATAAATTAGAAAATGGAAAAAGGAGGAGACTATGGTCACTGTTTCCTTATTGATTCAAATGATTAGAAGGAGATTGATTGATTCATTCAGCCTTGTGAACATGCATGCTTGGTGGATGTAGTAGTACTCCAAGAAGTGCCTGTGCTTCCAAATGGAGGAGATGGTGGGGGTCTTAAATTGACCATGTTACATCCTACACAGAGGATTCCATCTTGATGTACTTGTAATTCTGGAGAGACATATGATATTGGAGATTCTGACATGTAGTCATAGGATGAATCTGACCGTGCTGGAGAGCAATCTCTTAGTACCATGCTACATGTGTTGCCTTCTACTATATGAGTTAATGCACTAACCACCTGCAATCATTTATAACAACAAATTAACATATTTAAGAGTCAATGTGATTTTACAGAAGCTAGACACTGTAGCTTTTGCGAAATCACTGACTCGGATTAATTTTGTCAATCCTACTGTGAAACCAAAATGCACTTACTGTATCCATTGGTAATCGCTTCTGAGGATCTCTGGTGAGACATTTTTCGGCTAGTCGAATCATCCAAAAAAGCTGGTGACAATCATAAGTATCCATCATCCTTTCATCAATTAGATCTGGATAGTTCCTTTCCTTCAGTAGTGGCCTAGCCTGAAGTTAACCAAGAGATAAAAAAATTAAATGGAACGTGCAAATTTCAATAAATTAAAAATCAACATAATACTATTGCATGAAGAACATTGCAAAAAAGAGAGGATATCATCCAAAACTACGTGTCGAAAAACAGTCTATACTATTGGAATTAAGTATGGTAATTGGTAAGCTTATAGAACTTTGATTCTCTATGTAGTACCGACACTTCAGATTGAAAACGTGTCTAATGTCTGACGCCAACACATGTGATTACATTCAATCACATTTTCTTAAATTATTATTGGTGCCCACATTTCAAACTATCCATATCAAATAGATATTCATTAAAAATATTGTTTCACACAGATTTTTACCCATCCCACAAGACTTTTGTGTCCAATCCTTTTGTCTGTGGTCCTCATTCCTGTTATTAATTGAAGAAGCACCACACCAAAAGAATACACATCTGATTTGGTTGACACTTTGCCAGATTCTGCATATTCTGGTGCCATATACCCTAAAGTTCCAACAACATCTGTTGAGTACACAGAGTCCATTTGTTCAGTTCTAGCCAGTCCAAAATCTCCCAGCTGATAAATAAATAAATAAATAGAAAAATATTATTACTAACAATTCCAATTAAAATAATATTGTACATTCACATTGCATTTTAATTAAGGGCTTATAGTGTAACCAACAATTTATCATTATTTAGTAGATTCAAATAAAATACAAAAATAAAGGATAATTGATGGGTATAGCTCATAGTTTAGTTAGTGATAAGTGCATTGAGAGTGGGGTTGCGGGAGGCGAAGTCCCTACAATACGATTCAAGTGTAATCTTGTAAGTTGGACCGTAGTATTTAAATACAGGTTCTACACTGTAAACCCTATGCTTGAATCATAATATTAAGGTACTTCAGTAACTCTGCAGTCAAAGACATAAACACAATTGCACAAACGTCGTGATCAAATCTCGTTGTTATTGATTGGTGTTTTTTGTAACTATTTTGTTTTTGAACCGGGGTTGTTGTTCTAATAATAATACTATATCTTTACTAGTCAATAATTATATTTCAATTATAAGGACATGTTTAGATTCTAAAGTCTAGCATTGTACACAAGTCATGTGAAGCATCAAGCATGACAATGTAGTTGAATGAGTTCGAGACTTTTCAATGGCATATACTTTAGAAGACTTTAAAGTCTATAACATTTCAAGTTCAATCACTAGTTTCTAATAAATCTGTGTACTGCATTACCATTGCTTCATAATCATGTGTCACAAGGATGTTACTTGGTCTCACATCTCTATGTATTATATTATTCTCATGCAAATACAATAAGCCTTTTGCAGCTCCAATAGCCACTTTTATCCTCTCTGGCCAATTAAGAGGTTTTCTAGAGTGTTCTGCATAAATGTCAAATGTAGAAATAGTTAGTATATCCTAAATGTAATAATAGTAACCATATAAAGGGATTCATGACACTAATTTGTATTCATATCAGTAACTATTTCAAAGTTCATTTGTCCATCAGATGTCAGCGCAGTAACAAGAGTTTGACATTGTAATCTCAAAGGACAAAGTTCAACTTCCTTTGATGATAGTTGTAAAATGGTCATTAGTGTCACTTTAATTAATAATAATTTTTCTCTTCCCTAAGTAAATAAAAATTGAAGTTCATTTTCTCTTACGCGATAAATGTTGATCAAGTGAGCCATTGCAAACAAATTCATAAACAAGAAATCTGTTAATTCCCTCAGAACAAGATCCTAGAAGCATGACCACATTTTCATGCATTGCTTTGCTAAGTGCATTAACTTCAGATTTGAATTCCTTCTCTCCTTGTAAGCTTGCAAACTTATGTCTCTTAACAGCAATCTTAATTCCTTGCAACTTTCCCCAATAAACAGAACCAAATCCACCTTCTGATAAATAGTTCTTTGGTGAAAAACCATGTGTTGCTTCATGCAACTCCCCATATGTGAATTCTTTCATCAACTCAAATTTTGGCCTTGTGTTCTCACACACTGAACAAACAGAATTTTTAAACTTTTCAACTTTTTGATATGCTTCTTTCTTGCTTCTATGTTCAAATGTTGTCTCCTTCTGATGCATTTGAGGAACACTACTTGTCTTTTGAATGTCTTGAATAGGTAATAGGCAATACCCTCTTGCCATATCAAGATCTTTGTCTTCAGGGGTTTGTTTTGTTTGACAATGAAGTCGATGACACGCGACCTTAGAAAGATCAGAGCTCGATTTGGAGCAGAAAACGGCATTTGTCATGCGTTGCAAACTCGATGTGGATTCGGGACCTGCATCATGATTTTAATGGTATTTTGGTGAGACTCAAAGAAATTAAGATTGTAGTAAGTTTTCATTTATAATACTAAGATGATGACCAGCAAAAGACCATGAAAACATAATTTGTCAATCAAAACATATGTTTTGATAAACATCTTAATTAAGTGCTTATAAAATAAGCGCTTATAATAATTAAGTGATTTTGTTTAAGCTATTTCTATAACAAAAGATACAATAAAGTTAATTTGTTTTCATATAAGCAGCTGATCTCATAAGCTATCCTAAAGAGCTTATGGAAATAAGCTGAAAACAACTCATGAACATGTCATTAGTTGTTTCCATATGTTCTCCTAAATAACTGCAAAAGTGCTTATGCCAATAGGTAATATATCTACTAAGCCAATCCAAACAGGCCCAAAATAACTATATTGGTTAGTTTCCTTACGTTTTACAGAACTTGCTTTGTCATATCCTCTAAAAGAAATCTTTGTTTTCCTTGGCCCTCTCAAGTGCTTAATGGAGTTATCACGTTTCATTATTAGCAAAGCACAAGAGAGACTCTGCATGAAATCTGTCTTATATTTCTTCATGTCCCTGCATGTCAGACATAAAAGCTTCACAACTCATCAAGATATAAAGGCAAATATGTTCATATCAGTGCTTAGCATTTTGATTAATCTTTTTTATAAGGTTTATAGTTCATAGAAAATAAATATTTGGAAAAGTTGGAATAATGACCTATCAAGTATAACTGACGTTGCCTTCAAACTGATTGCAGCGTTTACAGCAAGCTCTGGTAACTTTCCTGGAAGCACTTCAATCAAGAACTGAATCTGGAAAATTTCATTCATGAAAATGATTCCATTAGACAATTTATCAAAAAGTCTAGACAACCAAAACTAATAAATATATAATACTTTATAATCTTGCTACAAAAGATACAACAACAACCAAGTCTTACTCTATCAGGCGAAGTTTGCTATATGAATCAAACAACATCATAATATTTATATCATATATATTGTATCTCTAGGCAAGAAAATGGACCTCTAAACTCTTATTAAATTCCAATAAGTATGATATATTTTTTCAAGTCACATATTTTTCAATCTACTATGACAAAGGATATATCTATGGAAAGGAAAAATGATACATCAATTGCTTATAGCATAAATACTTATCATTCTTTTTATAATAAAAAAATTTATTGAAGAGAATACGAGGAGTACTCCAATCATTACATAAGTACTTATCATATAAATCCTTATGAATAAGTTGTTGCTATACAAATTATAAAATAAAATCATGTCACAAGTTGTTTTCATATAAACTCTCCCAAACTATCTTATAAGCGTTTATGCAAATCTCCACAATGGCAACGCAGCCGCAATTTAGGCTGCATTTTTCCTCAATGTAAACGTTTGCAGTGTAACCGCAACTGTGACCGCAATTTAAAATCATGATGTTTGTAGATAAGCTCAAATAAATCAATTGAAACAAACCATAATCTAGCATGTACTTCTCTTGTAGCTGGAGTTATTATCAAACCTTGTTTGTTTCACACTGCTCAGAAATTTTTCTGATGCATGGATCATTATGCAGCTTTTCTTTCTTCTTTGCAACCTCTTCTTCAACAACATTCTGATCACTCCCAAATATTGCCCCTGATGATAACAAGGTCAACATCTCCATATGATATATATCAGAAAAACCAAAATATGCAGTAAGTAATCTTATTTTTCTCTAAAAAAGGTGGAAAGTATGTAAAAAAGATATTTGGAAAAAAGGATATATAATTGAAGGAAAAAACTATATTATAAATGTACAACTCAAGCTCAACTACATATTTTGGTATATGAAATAGCCACTTTTATTGAAAAAGATAACCAAATTTTATGCTATCTCAATATGTGTCAAGTTCTTTCATACAATTTTTTTGTCTTTTAAGCTCTGATTCACAAGAAAAAGGGACTCTAGTAATCCAGAGTTCAACAGGAAAGTAACTAAAGTTTGATTAACGATTGTTTCAACTAGAATTCGAATTCAAGTACTTTTAATTGATTCAACTTTTACTGACACTCATTAACCACTTTAAACAGATCATTTGGTTTCGAATGTCATAGAACCTTCAATTAAAGACGAATGTTCAGAAGAACTCAAGTTCGAATCCTGACTAAAATCATAAGACACAAAACCAAACTGAAACATAAAGAAGGAAAAGAACTAAGCATGAGACACTCACGAAATCTAGCACTGGAAGGACTGTTTACACGGCGAAGAATTGCAAGAAGTGTAAGGTTATCACCATGTTCAAGTGAAAAGCCACTGAGGGCCCATTTAAGAGCTTTTGCACTAAAGTCTCTTGATGAATGGTGGATCACCACAACAGTACTCTGCGTTGATACCACTGCTTATCAACTATCCTAGTTTTAAGTAAATCAATTTTCAATTCAATATATTGCTTTAATAGAGGGTGTAACTAGCAAAAATATAATTCAATATTTGAACACTTTTTATGATTTTTAGTATTGCCATGCGATTTGTTACTTTTCTTTTTGTTGCTTTCTCTGTAGTGTGTAACTTCATGTCTTGGTTGGTTTATATTCTTGTAGATTGGATGATGCCACGGTATCTATAATCTATTGAGATATTGAAATTTATTTAAAGGATGAACTCTTCCAATAGATTCTCTTAGGTTCGAGTTTGGGAGAATATATTTCGGTGTAAGCAAAGACTAATACACAAATTTAATATCTTAAAAATATTGAGACTCATTTAAAGGAATAATATTTTTCAATAGATGTTTTTTAATATACACATATTTGATAACAAATTTTTAATGGTGTACCTAAAGGAATTGAATTATCGGTCAATTTTGTCTAATAATGTTGATCTAATGCCAAAACAATAGAAGAACTAAAACAAGAGTTGTGAAATCCTCAAGGAACAGCTATATGAAGATTCACAAGAATATGAATAAAAAATTCAAGAATAAGATATGCATAGGACAAAAAATAAGGATTAAGAAAAAAAATATTAACTCCGAATCTATTCACTATCAAATGCATACTTCAAATGGTGTTGAATCCAGGAGTGTGTTGTGAATTGAAAGGATACTCATTAAATCATAAAAAGAGGGAAAAAAGTTATTAAGATTTTTTTGTGAATATGTAGTGGTTTTGTATTTTTTTTGCAATTCATATATTTTTATTTTCTTTGTTTTAACACTTGCTGTTGTATTGCTTTGTAATATTCTGCCACTGAACAATCAAAACATGTGGATACTTATTTCTTGTTATGCACACATTGTGGATATGGTTAATAATGTTTTTTTTTTCTCTATAAAATTGGATAAATTTGATTTGAGTTCCTACTAAAAATTAATTTTTGTGGATTGTTTGAATTAAAAGTAAAATAGCATCATTCTTTAAATTATTTTATAGATTAATATAGGTTTTGTGTCAATACAAATTTATTTACACTGTCAATTAATTATTCATTATTATATCATTAAAAATATTTATTTTAACTATAATGACTGAAAAGTTATATAAAATAATTTGTAAGTGGTTAACAATGTTAAATATTTTACATTTTAGTTTAATGTGAGAATATAAGTAGAAATAGAAAGTAGTTAAAATAATAAACAAACAAAACAAGGTTCGTCAAATTAGTAACGATTTAACTCATATTCCTGATATGAGTTTGAATTGTGCTATTTTATGTTGTGAAAACTTCGTTTGTAGATTAAATATAAACTACAATATAACACGCGCAATGCGTGTGTAATTTATAAAATTTTATTTAAAAGTAAATTTATAAAAAATATTTGAATGTGATATTTATAGTGTATAAATGTATTAATTTGATTTTTTTTTAATATTTGTAAATTTTTAGTTTATAATAATAGTGGTTGTATAAAAAAAATGAAATGAAAACAATTGACAAATTTGTAATAAAATGAATGATTTTCACTCTAAAATATATGATTAAAAAATAAGAGTAATTGTTTGTAATACAATTAAAAATATTAAAATAAAATATAAATGATTTTCACTCTAAAAATATTATTAAAAAAAGATGAGTGATTGGTTGTAAATATTTTATTTTTTTAAAATATTGAATCATTATAAAATACTCTCTTCTTATAAAAAAAATAGTACAAGCATTGATTTGACATATATTTGTAAGCATTAGTTTTTATATGATCATTATTTTTATTTTTATTTTACTTTTTATCTTGATTACTATTATTTCTTTATTCTTTTTTGACTAATTGAATAAACTACTATTTTTTATATTTTATATTTCATGTCTCATTTCCACTTAAATTTTTTATAACATTCTTAATTAAAGGTTTTATGTCACATGTTTCTTTTAAAAATATTTTGATTTAATTATCCTTTTGGAGAGTGTATATAATGAACAAACTTAAAGTACTATTTTTTACGACAAATACACGAAATAATATTAGAAATGATAAGACATCACTACTTGATTTTGATTACTTTTGTCATTAATTGAAACTATGATATGATTTTGGTTAAATACTTTCATTTGTATTAGATTAATAAAATATGTATTTGAGTACTAATAAGAGAAAAATGAACATAAATCGTAAATTACTTTGAAAATATTTAATGAATAATTTAATATTTTTATTTAAAAAAAAATATCATTTGCTGTTTTTTCTTTTTTTGCAAAGGCTAATTTAAATTATTATATTTTAATATTTTTTTATTTATTTTAATTTAAACTTCGTTAGATTGTTTGTGCATAAGTTTAATTATTTATTTTTAATATGTGATGGTTATGTTTATATATATTTTGTGGTAATTTATGATTGTTACATTTTAATTATTAAAATATTATGATGTATTATATGAATTGAATTAAAAAATTAAATAATAATTAAATCAAGTTTGTAATGAGAGTTATATTTTTTATTGTTGGTTTTTTAACAATAGAAATATAGACAAAAAATTAGTAGAATGAAGAATAAAAAATAAATTAATTCTAGAAGTATCATATTGATTGATGTGGTAAAATTAATATTACATAAATATATTATATTGATATTGTTATAGACGTTCTTTTTATATAATAGAAATTTGAAATAAGAGGCTATATTTCGATCTAAATTTAAAAAAAAATATTAAAATACAACTCACTTAAATTTTGTCTTATTAAAAAATGACAAAAAAACAAAGTCGGACCAAAAACAAATAAACAACTAAACATCATTATCTCTATGTATTTATAATTCCTCAACAACAACAAAAATCACTATGTACTTACAAGTAATATTGGTACAAGTTCATGTTTGTGGCACATTATAGTTTATTCCGTCTTCATCACAAAACCACGAAAGGCTTAAAAAAAACTTTAAAAAAGAATACTGAATAATTCCATTCTTAAGAGACAGGTTCATTTTTCTTGTTATATACAACATACGTTGGAACATGCTTCGTTCCTCACACATCAGAAAAGTTCAAATATAAGCATAAGGAGATAAAAACTTTAGTTGTTTGGTTCAAATAAGACAAGATGCATATAATACATTGACCTAACAATATATTTTTTTTCCTTACAATAAAAGGTTACAAATGTACAGATGTGAACAGATATATTAAAATTCCCCAAAAGGGCTAAGAAACAAGATAATGTATTTCGTCAACTTTTTAGTAGATACTCAAAGGTTTAATTCCGCTATAGGATAATTTGAATTAGTTAAAAAAAAAATTAAATTAGTCATTAACAAAAATTGTTTTTAATTATATTTTTAAATTAGTCAATAATTTACAATTACTTTTTTGAACTAATTTTTTTTCTCACTTCATTACTAATTGCTTTTATAATATGTAATTAGTTCATCCAATTTGGAAACTTAATTACAAAAGATTCAGAGATATTATAAAGATAAATTATTTAGAAACGCAATTAAAAACTCTTTAGAGCAAGCTTGGAAACGTTAGAAGAAAACTTGTGAAATATAATTCCAGATCAAATGCAAAATGGAAAAAGTGATTAAATTAATTATTTATTGGTGTCAGTAAATCTGCAATGTTGCCCATGTTTACAAATAGAATAAACACCTTTACATTAGTAACATACCAAATATAAAAACTCAAATGTACATTTACAAGTACAAACAGCTCCTTATAGTACACAACACATTCCCATGTTTCCTAAAAGCATCAGATATAGATTCTATTGAACTTATATTGTTGGTATATAATAATCAATGATCATAGTCACACAATTATTTCCATACTTAGGGAAAGTGATGAAAATAGTTGCAACCGAAGATCATGCCTGTTCAATCTCCTAGTATTGCTCCCAATGAATTTTGTTAAGTGTCACGTTTGAATCTAAGCCCAACAAATTGGACTTAGGCCCAAACCTGACACCTAACATATACATCTGGACCAATGTTGGGGATGGAGTAAATGGCGTCTCTAAGACTGCCTTCCATAATCTTGTAAGCCCAAGAAACTATATTTTTGGAACCCACCTTTGGGGTGACTGAAGGTAGTTTGCTTTGTGTGAAGTAACTTATTTCCAGATTCATCTGTACATGTCTCAAGACCGCAAGAATGGCATAACAATTCCAAATCCGATTCCTGTCAGGGATAAAAATACCATATAGCAAGCATTGTAAAAAAAACTAATCTTACAACTTAGATTAACATATTAAGGAACTTTTGAAAAAAGTTCAACGTTAGATTGATAAACCTCATCATGAAGATAAAGCTTAAAACATTACATACAAAATTGAAAAGTTAGGTTTTGTTTGGTTTTAGAAAACGTTCTCTGTTTTCATTTTATGATTTCAATTTTAATTGCCAAACTGTTTCCTTTTTTCGTTATGTTTCCTATAATCAAATATTTGTACACGAAACAACAAAAACAAAAAATGGTTTCATGTTCAAATCTTTCAAAAATGGGGTAGCTTTTGTAATTAAAAATGAAAACAAAAATCATTATTCAAACCAAATAGACCTTAATGTACATCTTAATCCCATCTCAAAACTAGCCTAATGGAAGTGAAGATCTCACGATTAAGACTTCATGTTTGTTCACAGAGAACATAAATGACTCCACTATTGTCAATCGTAGGTCGCAGAAAATAGCAGCTTGTTCACTATGCTACAACACTATAGCACTGTTGTAACTGTTATTTGACAACACTTTGTACTAAATAGTAAATACTATATCACAGATCAAAGGCGGTTTTTTCAAATTCTGCTTTGCTATAGCTGTTGTTTGACAACACTAAATGACTCAATCTTGGTGTCTATCTAGAGCGACTTTAAGTGTTTCTGTAGACTTGGTAGCAGAAAGCAGAGTTCATACCTCTATCATCAGGTGTTTTGAAAGGTTGAACAGAGGATATGGATGAAGTTTGTAGCCACTGAAATTTATGCAAGATAAAGCCAGCGAACGAACCTTTAAGTACACACAAGCAAAACCATTATCATTAAATATAGAAATAGAAGTTCGGAAAAGCATGAGCTGAGGTCTAGGCATATTTATCTGATTTACGGAGCCTTTGGATAAATAGCTTAATTATGCATTTATTGAATAAGTGTTTATCTTAAAAGCACTCGTATATAAAAGACGGAATATTAGGAAAAGGATGCAATATCTGGTTACAGTAATTACTTCATTGATATAAGGCTCCATAATGCAGTACTGCAGATATGATGCCTGAGCTGCAGCAGTACGGAAGAAATCAATATAATTACAGAGTCGGAAAGACCTGAAAAGAGAAAAAAGAATATCAGTGATTGACATACACTCACAGTTTTATTACATATGAGAAACAGGCTAATGAGAAAACCAACGAAAAATCTATTTTATTTAATTATAAAAGTAAAAAAATTTAATAAATAGGAGAAAGGCTACCGTACGACTCTCCTAGCAAACTGCATTTCTTTTGACTTCAATATCGGAGTTGATACACGACTAAACCATAAAGAAAGCGGTTCACCCTGTGGACCAGAAACAACTACATTACATTACATTAAGAGTTAATAAGTCTGAAGCTAACTAAAGATAGAGAAAAATAACTAATCATATCAAAGATGTAGGAATTTACCATTGGTTTGCTGTGAGAACCAAGATTAAGAAGCACATATAATGAATGGAACTCAGCTTCATTCTCATGCACATTATTTGAATTTCGATTTGCTTCGTACAGATTAAATAAAGAAGACAATGTTTTTGTGAGCTGCTCCATGTTAAGATGATGCAGTGATGCAATGTTTGGATCACCCATAGAACACCAGAGCTTTTGATGTGATATAACATGAAATTTCACCTGCATGATTAAATATAGTGCTAAACTCATTATCTGAATTCCATGCTTGAAAGGCTAGTTAATGAAGTACATATAATTTGCCAAAGAACAAAAGTATTAAGTCCATGCTTCAATAAGCATGCTGTAATATAAGGCCGCCGCGGTCCATTATAGCGCGCTAAGGGTCCATCCTTACCAAGTCACATGATAAGCTTGACTGTGTAAAGAAAGAGGGTGTCTCAAGACTGACACAACCATCTGGCATGATCCAAGTCCTTTTATTTCTTGATGGTAATTGCTGGATCTTCCATTCTTAAGTAGAGTTTTTTATTTCCATTTTTCTGTCATTATTCAGTTAATTTAATTTTAGGATAGCCATTAAAGAATTTATGTACCTTAGTCTGGATATTGTAACCTTTGTACATGGTAAGAAATGTGAAATAGCGTTCATTTTTTCGTCTTAAGATTTGTAACAAGGGCCTACCCTAAATATGTTAATAGGACACCCACATTTGTCCACTCTCCAAATGACTGTCTAGTCTTGGGAGTAAGGGGTGTGGTTTGGAGGTCTGGTTGCCCTTGCTCTGCAAACCCATTTTTGAATGAAGCAGGGAAAAATCAGTTTCTTTTTAATATTTATGCATGAGACAAACAGACCTTACGAATTTACTTGCAACTGATATTTGCAAATCCATTATCAGAAATGCAACTTATTCTTACAAAAATAAACAAATGCAACTTAAATCATGTACCCTAACAAACTTGTAAGAGAAAAGTTGATATCAGTAGATGATGATTAGAAGAAAGCGTATAAACCAAAGATATCCGAAAGAGAAAACTATACCATTCCCTCATACATGTAGATAACTCTCTTGCTTACAATATTTTGCATAGTAAGATCTTGACGTATAGACCTTGTCCTATCAAAGATGAAGTCATGAACTACTTCAAATGGATGCTCCTTAGAATCCAGCAAGCCCAAAAGGTAATTTAAAGTATCTTCTAATACAGCAAGAGGCCGCATATCAGATGCTTGAACATATTTGCTGGATATAGTTCTGCAAAACTGATAAGTAAAATGTTGATAAGCTGTGAAACTAAAAGATATTGAACAGGGTGGTTCCGGATAAAAGCCACTAAAATACTATACAACCAACCATCCACTGATGATTATACAGAAAAATAAAGTTACAGAAAAAGAAAATGTTAAGAGTCTCACATTGGATGAGATATTGGTTTAAAATGTGTTTAGAAAAGGTGGACAGTGCTCCCTTTACAAGCCGGTTTTGTAAGGATTGAGTTAGGCCCAACCCAAATTTTAAGAGAAAAATAAACTGAAAACTTGGAATCGTGTGCTTTATAAAGTAGTACATTGTAATGCACCATGCTAAATATCTTTCAAATTCAAAATCAAACATATACTTTATATCGCAATGCACCATGCTGGAGAATCATGTCTTGATAATTGTAGTGGGCATAATTATATTTAGGGAATCTAGGAAAGTTAGAGCTAATGGTTAATCAATGTTCAGAGACAAATTAATGTATACTCAAACACTAACTAAATCAACAATAATTATAAGAGATTGCTGCTTGACCTTTTCCCTATTTGGAAACTTGTTAACAAGAACTTCATTACTAAATTGCAGTTGTAAGTTTGTAACTCGTATAAATATTGTAGTTCAGTAGTTGCCCCTAAATTTTTCTGTTCATTGGATTTAATGATGTTGATGGTACCAAGTGATTCAAACCAATCTTTACTAGGTGTTGCACAGTAGCATTAACACAAACAACCAATTTTCTAAAGTGAATAAGCATTTTCTCATGAATCCATGATCCATATATGATATAGTACCTGCTTTCAAACTTTCAAATTCAGGATCATTTCTTTTATATTTATTTTTACCATCTGGTCCAAACTATCTTACTCTTTGATTTTACAAGTTTCTCTTTTACCAAAATCCAATATAATAATCTCTTTGATGCGAATTTTTTTTACCAATCATAGGTCATTCAATCAAAGCCAAATTACTTTGATGCACATTAATCTGTCTAGAAATTCCATATCAGCATCAGTAATAAAGTTTCAACTGTACAGTGAAGCTGTCGCCTCCTCAAAGCGTCAGCGGCAGATATGTAACTATGAACAGATTATACAGTTAAAAAATCTTAAGCAATGTCCAGGGTCAACATATAACCAATGAAATTTGAATATTGATTACTAAATTTATCAAACTTGAACCATATAATGAATCCCAGTTTGTAATTTCTTACAGGGGAATGTTTTGCAGTACCCATAAAACACTGCTGATCATCAAAGCTAGCTTAAAAGTGAATTCAGCATGATGCTTGAGAGTACATCCTTCTTAAACTAGACAGAAGCATACTTTATAAGGTAAAACCAGATAACGTAGGAGAACAATTATGATCCTACCTTCTTGACTGCAAGAGCTGGGGATGATTTTCCAGGATTACCATTTAGCCTCTCAAAAACTGCCAAATCGCGAAGTTTCTCACGCTGGATCCTCTCTCTTTCTGAGACACAGTGAAAATGTTTGAAAATAGAAGTTTCAGGTATATATATTGTATATGAACTCCTTATAAAAGAAGAATAATAGCAATTGATAGTTTCTCACGATTTACCGTGAAGCACACAGAAATGTTTAGGTGTTACAGTGATTCAACAGAGCAAAGATAGACGGCAGAAACAAAGGCTTTTTTCCTAGCACTATCAGCGACAGAAACTATTAGCCTATCATTGATTAACTCTTTTTACTAGCACTATCGGTTTTCTCACATTACCAAACAATCTTAGGTGTTATTCTACCATTTGTTTCCCCACAAATACATTATTTCTTGGTCTTGTAAGTCCACTCATTCATCGCAACATTTCCATCTCTGTGATATGAAGCTTATCCTTTAGTTTGTTTGCTATTTACCATCTAACAATCAATACTTAATGAATTGGTTATAAGTAAATACCAAAAAAAAAGGTTGATCTAGCCACATGACCCAATGCTACGATGCCATTGTTGATTGAACTTTATTTAAGTATTAATTATTCAGGTCAGTATAGAGTCTATCAAGATTTTTACAGATATCATTCAATTAATCCATTAACAAACACTTTACCATCCTTCTTTATTAACTAACAAGAAAAAATTCCTGCAAGACAAGGAATCACTTTCGCAATCGTGATGCCTTTGCATGCCATTTTCCGTAAAAAAAATGTATCCTTACACTGTATCATCTCCCCACCAATATAATATAAAGCAATACCAGTTTTTCAAAGAAAACCAGAGCCTTTCATCGGCATCACTTTCTTTTTCATCATCACTGCTTAATAATGTAAATTGCCTCCTATTATGAAATTTCTCTTCATCTACACACATGCTACATAATAGCACTCAAAAGGAAACCATTTAATAATTCCTCTTATGAAATTTCCTTCATCTACACACATGCCTAAACTCTGTAGCACCGACACTATTGATCAAAGGCATGTTCCAATGTCCAACATGTGATGTTGTGTGTGGCGTCCATATTCATATGTCATAGTACATTAAAGCATTTTCACCATAAAACAAATTACAACAAATAAAAAAACTAACTTTATCATATAAAATCCAACATTGCAACTCTACTAGCATCTAGAAATGATTGTAATAATCAAATTAACAATCACCAAGAATTCAAATTCTTATTGTAAATTAGTCGAATCATTTAGTTACCTGGACACATATAAGGACAAGTTCCAACTAAAACCCCAAAATTGGAAGATTGTTGTGCATCCTCTTGGCTGCTATTGAAATCAGAGATAGAAGCATTATAATTACTACCAGTGGTAGGAGGAGGAGTGACCCTTTGAGCAAAAGTTGAAACTTTGGATTGATTGGTAGCATTTGATGGGAATTTGTGGCGGTGCGGATGCCGTGATTTGGAAAAAGAAGAGCTAGGGCTTCCATTTCCACTATTCATCTTTCTCTTCTTTCTTCCCCATTGTTTCAGTTTTATTTTTATCTTTATTTTGTATTTTTTCTTTTCTTTTTTATTTTGTTGTTTACGAGGTGAGATTTATTTTTTAGTTATAAAAATTAAACTCACTAGTGCTACAATTAACTTTTCATCGACTTCTTTTTTGTTCTGAATTTTTCATCGATTAAAACATGTGTGAAACTATAAAAATAACAATAACAATAATAATAATAATAATATATTTTATCAAGAAAATATTTTTTATCAAGAAAATATTTTTTTTTAATAATAATCAAGACATTGGATTAATATTCAAGTGTGATTTTGTCCATTTTTTTCAAAACTTGTACGAGTATATCCATTCTAATTGCTTACCATAATTTTCATTTCATGAAACGTGTTAGCAAAGGAATGTTACATTGGGCTCAAAACTGACATGATCAAAGTCTATGATAGAATAGAGTAAGAGTTCCTTCAAAAGACTCTTAATTCTATGGATTTTTCTAATGCTCTCATAAATACTATTATGAAGTGTTTATTATTGTATTTTTCTCTATTTTTATTAATGGTAATGCAATCTAATTTTTCTACCTTAAAAGAGGTTTTAGACGGAGTGATCTATTTCCTCATCTTTTCATTATTTGTGCTGAGATTTTTTTGGAACTTCTTCTCCAAAATCAATCTAACAATAAAAATACATGTACATATGATTAAAATTGCTAAGGGCCCCTCAAAGATAACCCATCTCCCTTTTATTAATGATAGTTTAAATTTTTAACAATTCTATAAAGGATAAATCCAAGGAGAGAACAATTATTATCATTGAACGTGTTAGAATTTAATTGATGTGTCATCAAATAGATTGAGGCATTGAGCATTCATTTATAGAATTGAGCATAGTCATCCATATAGATGTCTTGGTGAGGCATAAAATTCTATATATTGCTTCATTGTAATTTTGTGCAAAGGATTGTTGGTAAGAAATAAAGTTGAAAATAGGTTATATTCGGTTAGATTTTGTTAATTTTGAATTTAATCTATCAAAATATTTAAAGTTTAAATCTAACATGAGTATGTCATAAGCTTTTTTTAGGTTTGAGTGTAACATTTATGAAAGTCTAATATGATATGTAAACCTGTTTAAAAGTCTATTTCATATTAACATACTTAAGTAAATAATGAGATATCTTCGAATAGATTAATAAACTAATATGTCAATAAAATTAAGTATATTTTTTAAAATTTAATGTGAAATTTTAGAGAATTTGACGTTAGCTCGTATCATATTTCAATTTTTTATTATAATATATTTAAATATGTCAAAATTAATGTAGATTAATACGATTAATTATTAAAAGATTAACAAACTTATAATTTAACATATATAAAATTCAAAATCCAATATATATAATAATAATAATAATAATAATAATAATAATAATAATAATAATAATAATAATAATAAATCTTTTGGCTAAATAAATTTTTAACAAAATCTTAGTTTTTGTCTATTTTAAACAAAGTTTAACTTGACTTATTCTAACGGCTAGTAAGAAATCATGGTCTCTCCAATTTACTATTATATCCTTTCTATTTGTCAATCAATCTTTAGTGTTCATTAAAATGTTCAAATTTAAATCAACATCAATTTTGTTTCATATACGATTTTGAACCATTGATTTTAAATTACAGAATCAAATCCTTCAAATGCATAAATTGCAGACATATTTAATTATCCTTCAATTTTGAAATTCATAAATGATATTTTTGCAAACAAGTTTAGAACATCAAAAAAATTCTTTCACAAATATTTAAAAATTTTAAATTTACGATAAATTAAATATGAATTTTTTAAATGATTAATTAAATTCAAGATAAACGTAATAAAAATGTGTTTATAAATTGAATTTTAAGATCATATTTTTGCAGATGAAATTTTTATAATGTTCTAAACATGTTTTCAAATAAGTCATTCAAAATATAAGTTGAAGTTTATGTAGAGATTAAAACTGCATATAAAATAATTTTATAAAAATTTAAAAAATTATTAAAAATGTAATTTTTCTATATAAATTAAAAATAAATCTTTAAATTTTATATAGGCTAAAGATATATTTATTATATTTTTAAGTATCAATTGACCGGTATAACTAAATGATTGATCAACAACTCAAAATTTGTCAAAACAAAAAACACATTTTAGAAATCATATGGATACAAATGTTTCGTGCAAAATAAGTTCACGTTGTTTGATATTTTTCATTCTTGACACGACATAACATATCAAGTTAATAATTTACGTTAATGTTTTTTTTTGTAAAGTTCATTATATGTAAAATGAAAATGCCATTTTTAATAAAAATTAAAAATTTGTGTTAATTCACGTGAACTTGTATAAATATAAATTATTTTAATTCAAACTAAGTTCTAACTAAAGTCAAACACATTTATATTGTAGAATGAATAAATTAAAAATGATTATAACCGAGAATGATGAGCATTAAATAACATAATAAGTTTCAATCATGTGTCATAACATTAAAATAAAGCAAGTATAATTTTATAATAAATGTGAGATTTGTCACTTAAATAAAATGCTTAACAATTCTAAACTTACTATATAAGGGTTATAAAAATAATAAACAAAATATGAAGAACATGGTTGTGAATGTGTGCCTCAAATCATAAACGTTAGTTATGCTTAAGAGTTGTTATAACTACCTTTGGCCAAGTTAGTTATGACAAGGTGGTTATAGTTAGTTAAGTAAATGTCTTTAAATACTATAGCTCTAAATGATAAGAAGAGTTGTGGTTGTAATAGCAAGAGCTGGAAAACTAAGAGAGACATATGCAGTTCATGATTCATAGAAATTCAGAGAGAGAAGATTAAAGGGAGAAAAGAAAGATTGAGAGAAATGCTAGTATTACTGGTTGATAAACAGTGATAGATACTAGGAGATCAATCTTGAGATGACTTTAATCTTGTAAAGTTCAATTAACAATAGTGGATTAATCTTGCTTGCTTGACCGTGACGTAGGTCTCATCAATTGAGACCGAACACGTAAATTCTTGGTGTTATTCTTCCCTTATCCTTCTTTATTTTTCTTTTGCATTTGATTGTGAAAACAGTTTAATCAAAATTGTAGAAAACCAAGAACGATAATCAGTCTTCGTTTTCTGGTTTTCTGTTCTGTCAAGATCGTTCATCGTTTTCAGCAGAAAACGAAGAACGTTCTTCGTTTTAGTTTTTTCTCTGCAATTTTTTTTTTCTTTCTGTTTTGTTGGTTATTCTTAGTTGCAGATCTCAATATTGTTTTAACAATTGGCGTCGTCTGTGGGAAAAGGGAGCAACAATGGTTGGAACCACAAAATTCGACATTGAAAAATTCAATGGATCAAATGATTTTGGTCTATGGAAGATAAAGATGCATGATGTTCTGGTACAACAAGACTTGATGAATGCGTTGAAGGGTGAATCGGCTCTTCCTGCAACAATGACTGCACGAGAAAAGGAAGAACTGATTGAAAAAGCAAAGAGCACAATCATCTTGTGTCTTGGAGACAAAGTTTTGAGGGAGGTTGCAAGGGAACCAACTGCAGTAGCCTTATGGCTTAAACTTGAATCTCTCTACATGACTAAATCAGTTTCAAATAGACTCTTCTTGAAACAACAATTGTTCTCTTTTAAAATGGATGAAGAGAAACCAGTCACAATGCAACTTGCTGATTTTAACAAGATTCTTGATGATTTAGAAAATTTAGAAGTCAAGCTAGATGATGAAGACAAAGCTCTAATCTTGCTTAGAGCCCTGCCAAGTTCATATGAACATTTCAAGGATGCTATAATGTTTGGAAGAGAACAAACAATTACTCTTGAAGAAGTGCATACCTCCATCCAGGCAAAGGAAAGCTATAAAAGAATTGAGTTCAAGAATGATAATCATGCTGAAATTCTGAATGTGACCAAAAGAAGAATTGAAAGGAAATTATCAAATGGAAATAAACAAAGGTCCAATTCAAATTCAAAATCTGAAGGGAAGTATAAATGTTTTCATTGTCACAAGAAAGGACATTTCAAGAAAGATTTTCGTGAAAGAAATGAATCAAGAAACTCTCAAGATTCAGGAAATGATGCACTTGTTGATGTTGGTTATGAATTTGTAGAGGCGTTGATGATTTCAAATTCTGAAGGTGAAAAGAATTAGGTATTAGACTCAGGTTGTACTTTCCACATGTGTCCAAGAAAAGATTATTTTGAATCAATAGACCTTTGTGATGGTGGAGTCGTTCTTCTTGGTAACAACAAAACATGTAAATTCCAAGGAAAAGGAACAATCAGATTCAGAATGTTCAATGGCAAGGAGTTACTGCTCAATGATGTAAGGTACATACCTGAATTAAAAAGAAATTTAATTTCTTTTGGTATGTTTGAAATTTTAGGATATTCCACAAACATAAAGAATGGTATCATGACTATTATTAATAAAGATAATATCATTGTTAAAGGCATTAAAAGAAATGGTTTGTATATTTTAGAAGGTTCTACTATAATTGCAAAAGCTTCAGTTGCTAGCTCTAATTTGCATTCATCTTCTAGAATATGACATATGAGCTTAGGACATGTAAGTGAAAGAGGCTTAATTGAGTTATCAAAACATAATTTGCTTAATGGTGACAAAATTGAAAAATTGGAATTTTGTGATCATTGTACTCTACGAAAGTCTAAGAGGGGCAGTTTTGGTGTTGCCCAACACAACACCTCTAGAACTTTTGAATATGCTCATTATGATTTGTGAGTCTTTCAAGAACAAAATCTCATGCTGGTTGTTCTTACTTCTTAACCATAATTGATGATTATTCTAGGAAGGTATGGATCTATGTCATTAAAAATAAAAGTGACACTTTTATGAAATTTAAAGAATGACATATGCAAATTGGAACTCAAAAGGAAACTAAGCTGAAATGTTTAAGAACTGACAATGGACTGGAGCATCTTTCAGAGCAGTTTAATAAGTATTGCAGGGACTTAGGTATTCAAAGACATAGAACAGTTGTAGGCACCCCTCAACAAAATGGCATTGCTGAAAGGATAAATAGAACAATCTTGGAAATGATCAGATGTATGATCTTGAGTGCAGGGCTGCCTAAAACATTATGGGGAGAAGCTGCAGTTACCACAATGTATTTGATAAATAGATGTGCTTCATCAGCTATTGTATTTAAGACACCAATTGAGATGTGGAATGGCAAACCAGCTGACTACTCAAATCTGAAGATATTTGGTTCTTTAGCATTTGCTCACACAAGGCAAGATAAATTGGATCCTAGAGCAATTAAATGTGTTTTCATTGGTTATCCTAAAGGAATAAAAGGTTACAAGTTGTGGAGAATTGACCAAGGTGTGCCCAAGTGCATTATATCAAGAGATGTAGTGTTTCATGAAACAAGAATACCCATGATTGACAAAGATCATTCTTCGTTTCAGTTCTGCAGAAACGCATAACATTCTTCGTTTCAGTTATGCAGAAACGCAGAACATTCTTGATTTTAGAACTGCAGAAATGAAGAACATTGCAGGAACGAAGAACGTTCTTCGTTTCAGAACTGCAGAAATGAAGAACATTGCAGAAACGCAGAACATTCTTCGTTTCAATTCTGCAGAAATGAAGAACGTTCTTCATTTAACAGTGCTTCAAACATCAATGATAAGAGTGTCCAGATTGAGGTGGAGCCACCTAAAGATCAAGGAATTAGTCATGAAGACATAATTGATACATCACTTGATGATAATGCTGCAACAGAAACAGTTTTGGCAAATTACAACTTGGTAAGGGATAGAGAAAGAAGGGTTATCAAGCCTCCAACCAGATATGGTGAAGCAGATTTAATTTGTTATGCTTTAAGTGTTGCTGAAGATCTTCAAAGAGATGAACCAAGCAACTACAATGAAGCCATTAATAATCAGGACAAAGAAGCTTGGATGACAGTTATGAATGAAGAAATGCAATCATTAGAAAATAATCAAACCTGGATTTTGGTTGACATTCCTAAGAGTCAAAGGGTAATTGGATCAAAATGGGTGTTCAAGATAAAGGAAGGCATTCAAGGTAAAGAGAAGATAAGGTTCAAAGCAAGATTAATTGCAAAGGGATTTTCTCAGCTTGAAGGAATTGATTCCAATGAAGTATTTGCACCTGTTGTAAAACATTGTTCAATTAGAATTCTACTTTCAATTGTAACTCAACAAGACTTGGAATTAGAGCATTTGGATGTAAAAAATGCAACTAAGAGTTAAACTAGATTATCTCAATTGATAAAAATTAATTACACGCAAGGCGTCAATAGAATGGGCGTTGTAACACCCCAAAATTTTCATATATATTATATATGTATCTTTTTAGTAATTGCTATTATTAAATTAATAATTATTCTATGTGTAAATAAATTAAATTAAATTTTATCACACTCTATTCTACCTAAATAATTATAATCTTCATTTTTATTTAATTGTTTTGACGTGACAATTACATGGGGACTATTTATGATGTCGTTATTTCATAAATGGACATTTTTATTTGATTAGTTTCGATAATATGAAATTGATGTGTTAGATATGTTTGTTTTATTTTGTTATGTATGAGTGGTATTCTTGTCTTGCTTGATTTATTTTAGTTGATAAAATATTAGTTGAATTATTTAAATAAATTAGAATTTATATAAGTTATATTGTTTGTTAGTTTAATTTGCGACCAAAAAAGTATTCATTTTAGGAGATATTATAGAGCTAGTGAAACCAACCTTTATGTATAAGTGTTTTGAAAATATTTTTGGTCCATCCTATAAAAACAAAAATTAGTGACTTGACTCATTCTTTTACTCTCCTTTATGACAATTCATGGTGTTTTCTTGGCATAATGTGCATTAATTCATTTTAAACACCTTTAATTTATTTTTTAAAAGAAGATTATAAATTTAATTATAAGTTTTTTTGTGCAATTAAGAGAGGACACAAAAAGGCTATTGTCCTTTTTGTATCTCATTCATTCATCTCTTTTAAACTAAAATTATAATTTTATTATAATTGTCTACAAAAATAATTCTATGAAATTTCGGTTTCGTAACTATTAGATAAAAAAACTAAAAGGGTAATGGGACAATCTCTAATTTATTTATTTAATTAAAATTAGTGTGTGACACCCTTCAATATATGGTGAACTCTATTAGTTAATCCAAATTAACTCATACATATAAATACATATGATTTCAATTGGCTTTGTAACAACCTAATAAAATTAAAGAAATAGTAATTATTGGTAGTATAATGTTGGAATTAAGTGCACTTCAATTTTAGACAAGAAATCAATGGTAATAGTGCAACGTAAATACTTTATATGTTCATACATTTTTGTCACACCTATTTGTCATTCATACACTCTCAAAATAATTTTCTGAGTCGTAAATTCCAATATCTATCGGCATTGAATTCATTACTGCCTCATGAGCTATTTCTCGTGCAAATTTAGAGGTGTTAAGAAAGAAAGAGCCTAAGGTAAGGGCTTTTCCCCATGCAATGTTAGGCTAGATATTAAATTAATAGTTTGTAAGATATTGATATATGTCTTGATGTCTTAAAAGAAAAATATTAATTTCTGTTTGCCTTAAAGAATTTAACTATAATATTATGTTTTTATGAGTAATATGTTTGCTTTGATAAACTTAATTATAAAATTTTGATTTTTATTATTTATAACATGAGTAGTATGTTTGATGTCATATATTTGATGTAAAGTTATTATTTTTGTGTCGTTTATGTGTACTTAATTATAAAGTTGTGATTTTTATTATGATCTCATGAGTAATATTTTTTAAGATATCTTTTATTTAAAGTTATGATTTTTGTGCTATTTCGTTTCAAAGTTTTAGAAGTCATATTAAAAAAATAACAAAAACATTTTTTTTTAAATAATTAATAAAAATCAAATATATTTTATGTAAATTTTAGGGTTTAGGGTTTAGGTAAAATTGTGGTAAACAAAATACGAAAAATAATTTACATAAAATCGTGTTATTTTAACTTTATCCACGGATTGGCCGTGAAAAATAATTTTTAAAAAAATTAACTTAATTTATAACATATTTACTCACGACTTTTCCGTAGATAAAATATAATTTACTCACAGACTCAAATTCGTAGATAATTTTTCATAGGTATATCAATGTTTTCTTGTAGTGATTATTAATAGATTCACATAAAATATGAATAAGCCTTATGTATGAATATCAGCAACTCGAAGCCTACTATTAAATATATCGTGCATCTTAATTCTCAAATGATGAAGTCAAGCTCCATACACATTTAGAATGAAGAATGTAGAAGTAGCCAATGTAGTAGAAATGTACCCAATGACAGTTCCGTACACATTTAGAGCCAATACCATATATAGATGTGATTAGTCTTAAGGTTGTTTGTCAAAGAAGCATTTGTTTAGAAATAATAAAATAATAATAATAATAATAATAATAATAATAATAATAATAATAATAATAATAATAATAATAATAATAATAATAATAATAATAATAATAATAATAATAATAATAATAATAATAATAATAATAATAATAATAATAATAATAATAATAATAATAATAATAATAATAATAATTGAAGAAGGTCATACACTCATACATGAAAATGACACTGGAATTGTTTGTTTGATGGACCATATATATAATGAAATGCAAATGTAAGAAAACAAAAAGAATATAATTTTTAACATCATCGTTCAAAATTCAGGATCTTCATATCTGTCATTCATAAATCGCACTACGCCAGAAATGACATTTAACAACGCCCATTTTACAGCGCTTTTTAAACACAAGCGCTGTTGTAATTATATTTTAAAAATAACGGAACCTATTACAACGCTTTTTTATGTAAAGCGCTGTAAAACAAGCGCTTGTAGTAGGTCATATAACGTTTTGCGCATCACGTTATAAGGATTTTACAGCGCTTGTCAAAAAAGCGCTGTAAACGGAAGCGCTTTCGCGAATCAGTTACAGCGCTTTTTTCACAAGCGCTGTAAAACACATGCGCTTTCATTGAATTTAACTACCTATTACAGCGCTTTTTTCACAAGCGCTGTAAAACACATGCGCTTTCATTGAATTTAACTACTTATTACAGCGCTTTTTTCACAAGCGCTGTAAAACACATGCGCTTTCATTGAATTTAACTACCTATTATAGCGCTTTTTTCACAAGCGCTGTAAAATACATCTTTCAAATAATTATATACGTTGGAAACCCTCATATCCTCTACATCTTTCAAATAATTATATTTTTGCGAACCCTAATATCCTCTACGTACTGTGCGGCCCATCTACGTTGTCTAAGGTATTTTTTACACATGATCTGTTATGTTTTGAAATTGTCAAAAATTGTCAAAAACTCATACCACATGATCTGTTCTGTTTTGAAATTGTCAAAAATTGTCAAAAACTCATACCACATGATCTGTTCTGTTTTGAAATTTTTAGTTGATATTGGTTTCTTTTTGAAACTTGTTGATATGTTTTGAAAGCTTATTATTTTTGTTACTGCATTTATATAGGTGGTATAATATGGGATAGGAAATGGATTTCAGCCAATCGATTGTCAAAAGAGTATGAAATTGGAGTGAAGGAGTTTGTTGAGTTTGCAGTGAAGAATGCAAAAGATCCAAATAGAGTAGTTTGTCCTTGTTTAAAGTGTTGTTTTGGAAAACGTGTTAGAGAAGATGAATTAGAAGGACATCTAGTATGCAATGGAATTGATCAAAGCTACACATGTTGGATAAGACATGGTGAGAAAAAAAAAGGAAACATTAATTTTGAGAATAGTTCTACATATGCTTCAACTGATTTCGATACAGATACATATGAGCCGGACCGAGTTGATGAGATTGCAAAAGCAGTTGAAGAAGATCTTCGAGATTGTCCTAAAATGTTTGAAAGTTTGTTGAGTGATGCAGAGAAAGAATTATATAATGGTTGTACTAAATTCACAAGACTGTCAGCGATATTAAAGTTGTACAACTTAAAAGCGAGTAATGGATGGTCTGATAAAAGCTTTACGGAATTATTAACACTCATAAAAGATATGTTGCCAGATGATAATGAACTTCCCAGTCGAACCTACGAGGCTAAACGGATTTTGTGTTCTATTGGAATGAGTTACGAAAGGATTCATGTGTGTCCTAACGATTGCATTTTATTTCGAAACGAATATGAACTACTTAAGGCGTGTCCGAAATGCAATGTCTCTCGATATAAGAAGAAAGAATCTACTTCAGCAAAAGTTGTGTGGTATTTTTCTATAATACCAAGATTTAGGCGCATGTATCGCAGTGAAGAAGATTCAAAA
>NW_026440226.1:0-33039 GCF_002870075.4 Lactuca sativa | reverse complement strand
TTCACTGATCACCTTCATAAGGCTCTCATTGATGCCAATATCACTACCTTCTTGGATGATGAAGAGATTGAAACAGGGGAAGATCTGAAACCAGAACTAGAGACTGCAATTAAGGCATCTCGGGCTTCTGTTATTGTATTGTCTAAGAATTACGCTTCTTCAACATGGTGTCTGGATGAATTGGTGTTGATCCTTGAGCAGCGTATGACATCCAACCATATTGTCATCCCCATCTTTTATCATGTGGAACCCACCCATGTCAGGAAGCAACAAAGTAGCTTTGGAGATTCAATGGCTAAGCATAAACAGACAATGGACGCAGAGACAAATGCAAATAAAAGAAGTCAATGGGCTCAAAAGATGGAGCGATGGAATAAAGCACTTACACAAGTTGCTGATTTAAAAGGGAATGACGTAAAAGGAAGGTAACCACTTTCTTACCCATATTTCCATAATCCTTCAATTTTCTTTCATTAACACATGAATGTCGGTACCACCTTAAAATCATAGTGTCTTTTCTGATAATTAACTTCTCTTACCTTTAAGAAGTAAAATATTACCTATAACTGGCATGTTTTTTCAAACACACCACAGTGATAGTTATGATGGTCCTGTGTAAATGCAGTGAAGTTAGGTTGCCCATTAGTGAAATCTGGTATCACATTGGCATCTTTTATCTTATTATACATAAATATTTATGACCTTACACATTGGATACTTGTATGGTTAGAACATAGAAGTGTAAGCACACTATGCTTTTAATGTGAAGGACTTGATTAAAATTAATAGCTATGATATAATTAAATCTCCAAATCTGGTTTGTTAGTTTTGTGGTTCATATAAAATCAGATTTCAGGTTAGAGACAGAGTTCATTGAAGAAATTGTGAAGGACATCCACCATAGATTATATGTACCCTTAAGGAGCGTTAAACCACAACTTATTGGGATGAAAGATGATATTAACTTCATCACTTCATGGTTGAAAGACGGATCCTCACATATGGCAGACATACTCACTATTTCAGGTATGGGTGGGATCGGGAAGACATCTTTAGCCAAGCATGTGTATGGGCTATATTCTCATGAATTCCACAAAAGCAGCTGCATTGAAGATATTAGTAGGATATGTGATGGAAAGTTTAAGTTGCTTGATTTACAAGAACAACTGTACAGTGACATTTCAAAAACAAGTTCAATTAAAGTTCATGATGCTTTGGTATATACCTCAAAGATAGAGAATGTTGTAGCTCGTCAAAGCGTGTTTCTTGTTCTTGATGATATTAGTACGATTGATCAGTTGGATGCGTTACTTGGAAGCAAAGGTTTTCACCCTGGAAGCAAAATCATTATAACCACAAAGGACAAGCATTTGACAAAGAGTTGTGCACTATTCAAAACAAACATTGAACCCATGCATAAAGAGCTCGTGCTTCAAGGCTTACATGAGATCAAAGCATGGCAACTTTTGTGTCTCCATGCATTCAAATGCAATTATCCCAAGAAAGGTTACAAAGAGGTGTCATATAAGCTTGTGAAGTATTGTCAAGGACATCCATTGGCTCTTGAAGTATTGGGAAAATCGCTATATGATCGAGATGTAACTTATTGGGAAGGGTGCATAGAAGGGCTAAAGAAAGAAACAGATTCTCATGTAAATAATGTCTTGAGAATGAGCTTTAATTCCTTGCCATCCAAAAATGATAAGGACTTGTTTAAGTATATTGCTTGTTTTTTTGTCGGAAAAGATAGAGATCTTACTGAAACAATATTAAAGGCATGTAATATAAACATAAGATCTGGAATCCCAAATCTCCTCGACCGATTCCTTCTTTCTATTGGACGGAAAAACGAATTGAAGATGCATCAGTTGGTTCAAGAGATGGGAAGATTCGAAGTACATCAAGAATCACTTGATAAGCCATGGAAGCGAAGTCTATTATGGTGTCATGAAGAATCATTCAGAGTGTTGAAACGAAAAAAGGTAAGAGGCCATGTATGCTTTTAGTAGTGTGTATATCAAACATATTTTGTATTGCCTGATTTATTTATTTGCATCATGTTTCTTATTAGGGTAAGGGAAAACTTCTAGGCCTTACCCTTGACATGCACATGCTTGAGAAAGAAAAGTTGGATGTATCATATGAGCTGAAAACAGATGCATTAAGTAACATGGATAATTTGATGCTACTACAACTCAATTATGTGCACATGAACGGGTCTTATGCAAACTTTCCAGAGGAATTAAGAGGCTTGTGTATGCATGGGTTTCGTTTAAAGTCTATACCTTTAGACTTGCCGATGAGGAATTTGGTTGCTCTTGACATGTCGTATAGCAATATTGAAGCATTTGTCGGCTGTTATAATAATTCACAACGGCTTGAGAAGAGGCAAACGGTAAATTATCTTCATTTATTATTCATGCATCTTGAGTTGATGAAATTTGTTACTCTTATAACTTATTTCCATTTCTACAGTTGGATGAGTCGTGTTTAAAAGAGAAAAGGTTGTTTGGATCATTGAAGATTCTTAATTTAAGTTTCTGTAAACAACTCCGTAGTCTTGGTGATTTTGACCAACTTCCTGCACTTGAGAGGTTAATCGTTAGACATTGCATTGGTTTGCTCGAGGTTTGTGAGTCAATTGAGAAATGTGTTGAACTTCTCTTCATTGATCTGAGCTATTGCAAGAAGCTTGAAAAACTTCCAAGAAACATAGGCATGTTGAAGAATGTTAAAACAATGTTGCTAGATGGTTGTAGTCCCGGTGGATCTCGAATCCAGAATAGGGGTATGGATGCACTGGAATTGGGCAAGGCTGACAACATTCACATAAATACAAGAACCTCTTCCTCTGCCTTTGTGGGTGCTATACCAAGTGATTTGAAGTTGTTTACAATTTATTTACCAAGGTCTTTAGTAAGTTTGTCACTCGCATATAGTAATTTGTCCACTAAATCCTTTCCCACGGACTTGAGTTGCCTATCCATGTTAAAGGAATTATATTTAGATGGCAATCCTATAAATTCCATGCCCAGTTGTGTGAGAACCCTTCCTAGGCTTGAGATGCTTAGTATGCAACAGTGTAAAAAATTGAAGTCAATTGAGCATCCTCCACGTACACTAAGCAAGTTGCTCTTTCCTGTTGATGAGCGTGTTTTACGCAAAGTCGTTTTTGATCCAAACATGTCCCCACTAGATTTGTTAAGAAGTTCGATGGTTTATTCAGGTTTGTCATATGAAATTGAAGGCATTGTGAAAATCCAACCAATGGTAGGTGTGGAGGAGAAGGTATTACGTAGCTTGGGCTGGAGTAATTTAGACTTCCTTAACGAAAGGCACTTGGGAGCTAATTCTTGGGAATCTGAAACCCAGGTTTATTTTAGTTTATTGTTTGTCTCTATGTGAATATGTATAATATGCTTCTTATGTTGATTAATTAAGGTGGTTGTATTTGGCAGCAGATGTTTTATGAATTTGGAATATTCAGCACAATGTATGAGGCGGAGGAGATGCCGAGTTGGTTTAGGCATAGAAGTGTGGGGCCATCAATATCTTTTACCATCCCACCATCATCTCCAAACAACCTCCTTACAGGACTCAACTTCTGCTCTCTGCACACATTAAAACCTCCTGTTGAGTGGTGGAATTGTTTCCCTTTTACGCCAATGATGACAATTAGTAATATAACAAAGAACCGCATGTGGATATACGAACGTTGCTTTGACAGGGGTATTTTATCTAGAGACTGTTGCGTGTTGTTAAGTCATTGGATGTTTCGGATGAATGAGATGGAAGGTGGTGACCACATTACTATTACTGTTACACTGCCGAATTATCGAGTTGTAAAGGAGTGTGGGGTGAGTCTTGTGTATGAGGATGATGGAGTGAAGAAGGATGAAGAAGAAGATGTGTTGGGTTATTACAAGTCATGGAATCACATAATTGGTGGAGATCTCTCTCCTTTTCAGACAACTACAGGACAATTCATCCTAAGAAACCGGCAGTTTTTTACACGTGGCATTGTATTGTCTCCCTATCATCGAAAATTCGTTCCAGACGGCCCCGACATTCAAGGTAGATGTGATTTTTGTTAAATATATTTTTATTCTCATGTCTTATGTATAATGACCTACCTCACCCATCACCCACTTTCTTTAAATAGATGGACAATGACCCATTTATTTATTAAATCTTTTAAACAAATGGATAATATGACCCAGATCCACTCATTTATTATTGATTTAATTGACCTATAAGATAAGATTTTGATTTTATAAAATATATAAAATAAAATTTGTACTTTTAATTTATAAAATGAATAGACCCAAGCATTGATTCGTCTAGTCTACAGCAGGAGGTCCAGGAAAGCCCATCAAAATAGTTGGGATCAAGTTCAGTCCTTACACTCTTAAGAGAGTTTTATTTTTCTGTTTTGTCTTAATAGAATTCCCTTATGGGTGAAGCACTATCTTTATGTTTGGTTTGGTATGGAGTGCTGGCATCCATTTTACCCTACGTTGAGGAGTATTTCAGCTTTTCATTTTCTAGAAGATTGTTAGCTAAGAAAATTGTAGTAGCAAAAACTATTGGAGAGGCCCTTCCTCTTGAAAGAATGGGAAACCCCTATTATATATATCATTCATTATCGGTTACTTGTTTCTGGTTGTGAATTTCCTGCTTATTCTCTTTACTCTGTGGGAGCTTATCAATACAGTCAATTGATTAAGTCTTTCGATATGTTGGATCACATAAATATATCTGGACCCAAAACGACTACTTTGTCCAAGTAGGTTGTTTGTGAACAATGATTAACATATCACTTTTTATCTGTTTTCAGCAAAAAAGGAAGATTGTTGGTTCAGAGCTTTATCCCCAAGGAAGCCTGGCATAATTGGTGGGGCACATGAGGTATACTTTTTGACACCCAAACCCTTTCTCTCATCACTTGAACAAAGGCTTACACAACCAAATATTAGGAATCAAAGTACTCCATTGGTTTGGGGGTGTAACAAAATAAGAGGAATTATGACCTTGCAATGAACACTTGAAAATGCCAACATTAAAATTTTGAATCATTTTCTGTTCATACCATGTCTAGACACAATGGGTCAAAATCTTGGATAAAATTCTCACCACTCCTGTACTTGATATGCAGTTGAGTCCAATTCATAGAGTCATCATGTTCAGTAGATGTTGTTCTTGAGCAAATTCTATGTTAATAACAAACTATTGCAATTAATTTGGAAAACAATATGAAATAGTTTTAAGCATATTCCTTGATTTTAAGGAATCTTATTGATAGATTCATTCTTAGGATAGAACCAAGCAACATGTTGAGAATGAATAAAATGCTTCAAGAGTTTGGAAAGAGATGTATCACTAGGAATCATTAATTCTATTGTATCAAGAAAATGCAACATAATATTTACACTTCCAACTAACTATCTGTTTTCGTAGCATTTTGTATTATATCTTGTGTACTTACATAACTTTTAAAAATTTCTTATTTTTTCCTTTATTTGTAGGGTGAGGGGGAATCTTCAAGGTGTCATTCTTCACATGAAAAGGATTGAGAAAAAGAGGCTACATGGCATGAATAGAAGATGAATGCATTCCGCAAATGGGTAACATAATGCAATTGCAACTCAATTGTGTAACTCGGAGTTATATCCTACTTTTCCAGAAGTGTATACTAACTAGCCTGTATTGCAAAATTATACACATTTCAAATTGTATGGTATTTTCCAACGACTCTTTTAAGCATAGTTGTTAAAATTAAACACTTCTCAAATTGTGTGCTGTTTCCTGATCATAATTTGAACTGAATTTTTGGTCTCAATCATTGGCTTATCAACAGTGTCCAACGTGTATGGGCTCAAAATCTCAAATCCTTTATAGGATTCTATAAATCAGCTACAGTCTACATCAGTCTGACACGATTCTTGATAGAAGCTCATGAACAAGCCCATTGTATATACTCCACTCCTTCAAGATTCCCCTGTTGTACTTGTCGGATTGAAGGCAGCTCACTCATACTACTAATAACACCTTTCAAATTCCCCTGAAGCATCCCATTGAGGTTAAACCTCCTGATGAAACATGAAACTTCCTCTCTCCCATTGAATTAATTAGCCATGGAAACTAACACAGATTGTATCCCTAGAATAAACCTAACGCCCCTAACCTCTGTCATGTACAGCAGCCATCAGCTACCATCATTTGACCTAAAACAGCTAGATTTGGTTGGGATAAATTTCAAAAACGAATAATAGTTTTTTTTAATATTTATATATTTAGAATGGCGAAGAAATAAAATTAAAACTGGAAGGGTACAGAGACGATTGAAATAGAAAACAGTAATAGCCAACCTAATTTGAATACAACACAAAAACCAAAACTAATGAAGCAAAACTAATTAAATGATGTGAGTAGATGCAATGCAACAGTTGAACAAGGAGGAGATGTACAAAACGCAGCAGCAATTAGCCAAAGCTAGTTATTGGAGACAATAAACCACTTAAAGCAACTGGAGAATGAAAAACAATGAAAGCGACCCTATTTGAAAACTCTGAATTGCATTCAGTGCACCACCACTTTAAAGTAATAATATCCACACCACTAGTAATCCCCAAGAAATATTCAGAGCACCTGAAAAAGCAACCTAAAACTACAATAGAACTTGCACCAAAAACTTGAAGCAGCTCCAATAAACTACATGTGTCAAACAACTCCAAATGACAGCTCCAATAACTTTTTCACTCTTGCAATACTCTCAAGTCTCAACATAGAAAACATTTGAACCTCTCATTCCTAAAACCTGTACATAACATTAACAAGTTACAATATGTTCATATAATTTTTTTTTTGGAATTTTTTTTTATGAAATAGACATCAAAGAACATCCACACCCTTCTTTTCTATTACTATAAATATAAGAAAACAAGGTCTTACATCGGTGTTTTAACATCTAATTAGCTATGTGGATATGGGCTACAAAGATTTGATATTACATAATGTTTTTGTCAACATACCAATCAAAACCATGTTTGTTTTGATGACTTCCAAAACCACAACCCTTGAAGATGGATTTAAGAAAAATTATAGCCATGGATGCACATTCTAAAATATAGATTTGGATTTTTTTGCAAGTACGGGTTGTGGGGTTTAACTTCGATTTCATATTAATTTGTTTTTTCCTCAACTTCTTATAAGATTTAATGAACCAAAATGAATATGAAGATGATTTTCATACCATAATCGATTTATGGGTTTCAATTTTCTTTTGAGTTTTCATATATTTTATGATTTAGTAAATGTTGAATGGACATTTAAAACGAGCTTAAGTTTTCAAATTTTACATCTAGTTTCTATTTTGTGATTTTGCATAAGAGAATAAGACTGTTTTGGATTATCCTTTTGTATTTTCTAGCAATCTTATTCTCTAAAAAATAGCAAAATATAAAGGAGTATGGTAGTGGGTGCTGGTGGCGGTAGTAGGCTGACGCGGACCCAAGAAGTTTTAGTAGGGGTAGCACCAAAAAAAATTCCTGATTATATATATATATATATATATATATATATATATATATATATATATATATATATATATATATATATATATATAGGAGTAGGATCAAATGAGAACACCAAAAAGGTTGAGAACGCGAGAACAAAGTATATTCATTTGTAATTTCATATATTCATTTGTGGAGAAATGATAAATTTTTACGCCTTTAATTTCAATTGAAGAGAAAAACTATATTCATGTTGATTGTGCGTAAAAAATTATCATTTCTCCACAAATGAATACATGAAATCACAACTGAATATACCTGTTCTCGCGTTCTCAACCTTATATATATATATATATATATATATATTACATTTTAAAGTTAACATCTTTGTGTAATCATTTTTTAAACAATTCATCATTTTTCAATCTTAGCAAACATACGCGTCGCTCGTTAAATCATCACCCACTTTCATCACTACTACGAAGTACCAACATTCAATTTCCAAAAAAAAATATTAAAGTTTTAAAATTCATAGTTGAATATTTAAACCTAATTTCACCAATAACATAAATAAATAACAAATGAAGAATTAATTGATTAATTTTAGGATTTCAATTTGAATAAGTAAATTAACTAAAGTGTTAAAGATAAAGGTAATACTTTATTTTGCTAGTGGGAAAAAAGCCTAGCTTTTGAGAGGAATGAGCAAGTAGGAGAAAATGCCAAGCTTTTGTTATTTATGGTGTGGACTTGTAGTGAAGGAGGGCAGGAGAACTCATTTTTTCCCTTATGCTATTGAAGAATGTCATATGCCTTTTTAGTAATTGATTCACACGTAATGGCCTTAATTGGCTAATTGATTCACATAATGGGCTATTTACTTGGATTTTTTATTTAGCCAATAGTGAGATGTTTAGTTGGATTTGCATTAGGTGCACATTAGATCAAATATATAAAATCCATTTTTTTCAAACTTTTGAGGAGATATTGAGGAGTAGTACTTGCTATCCCTACCAAGTAACTACATCCACCATTGGTGGTAGGTGGGATGGGGTTGGGGGTTTACATATAGGGGTTCACATATAACAGAGGAAAAAATGAGACATGACAAAAGAAGGTTAAAAAAAATCTCTTTATAGTTGAACTTAAATGAAAAGTTTAACAGATTTGGTAAAAGTGACAACCAATGAAAGAAATTAAGACTATAAGGATGGATGGTTGTGTGTCGTTTTTTAAACTTGTCCTCAAAGTGAAATTTTCACTAAACGTCAAGGGCCAATTTGTAATTTAGTCTTCCATTCCAGAAAAAATAAATAAATAAATAAGGAAATTCAAAAAAAGCAAAACCTTGTTTCTTTTTTCTTTTTTGGAAAGAACCCTGAAAGCCTCCGATCCCAACGCGTAAGAAAACACCAACATTTACGTTGTTTATTTATAGTCTCTCGCCCTCTCCCTTCCTTTCATAGTGGACTCCTGCTGACTTACTGCTCAACTTTCTTGGTCGTTGTCTCTGTTCATTTTTCCTCTGCTTATCGCCGCTTCAGGTTTTTATAAACTCTGCTCATCCTTACAGGTTAGTTTTGCTTGTGTAAGAATTTCACGTATCAATCACAGATCATTTGAATTTTCATAAACAGGTGATTAAAATTTTGTTTATTTCAGCTATATTTTTTTTTTAGTTTATATATCAGTTACAGTCCAGTACGTTCTTGCTTGAAGTCCAGAATGATGAACAAAACTTTGAGCACGCAGACTGGGAAATTCTCGGATTCTTGAAAATTGCCTCCTTAATCACTTTATATTTTGAATTGATAAACACCATTTTTACATTTGATTCTTTTTTGAATGATGGTATCTGTTCCTTAATCGTAAGCTAAACACTCAAAACCAACAAGCTTCAATATTCGATTGTCATAATTCTAGATTGCCTGTTGATGTTCCTCTTGTTCAAAACTTGCGGATCTGTCAAGACAAAATTAGGATTTTGCTCTTTCTGTTTGAAATTAAGCTGGATTAGGTTTATGTAATTATGTTTGGAGGTACAAAACTGATAAGAAATTTCTTTGTAGATTTAAGACATATGATATGACATTGGTCAGCTAAGCTGATGTCATTTGTGACTTAAATCATTCATACCTTCCGGTTTCAAGTGTTTAAACTTCTTCCATAAGTTGTTCTACTTCTGATACAGAAAACAGTCTTCAAGTTCTATGTTGTGAAACTTCACATTTCTTGGTTATTTGGTGGTTAATTGGGTCAGCTGATAAAGCTTCAGTTTTCACTTCCAAGGATGGTATCAGAGCTTCGGAATCAGCCATTCCATCTTTTGGCGATTCCATTTGTAAGGGTATGATTTCTTGATTCTTATCAACATGGTTGTCTAAACTAGTTGTTTGAGGAGAATCCAGATAAGATTTGATAATCCCACATCCGGAATGGGATTAGCCGCTGACCTGGCAATCATTTCTTCATTCTTATCTTGAAATGGAGATGGAATAGCTTGGAGGAAATATAAATCCCAAAGTCTTGAGTTCAGAATCCCAGGAAATACCTGTTTGTTGTAGGGTTCTGTTGTAGTCTCTGACCTTTTTGCCCTCAAACAACTAACCCTTCATGTAGTTCGCCTCCTAGGATAGCTGAAACAGCCTCCATAACAGTCCTCTATGGAAAAAAGAAATGAAGTTCCAAAAATTGTATAAATGAAAACCTTATAGTTGATGCTAAACTTCACTGGAAAAGAAACATTACGAGGGAATTTTCAACCATAATGTAAATGAGTTACATGAGAGAGGAAACTTACCATGATTATCTCCATTGCCACTCTTCTCATGAAACAAAGGAGTCTCTGTTAGACACTTTGTCTTGACTGTATATCTGTTTTCTATTTTTGGTAAAGTGGCTTTGTTTTACCTACTAAAAGAACCAACAAAATGATATAGTTACACAGAGGGCTGCATGATCTAACTTTTAGGCTGCATTTGTCAAGCTAGATATACTTTCAAGGGCATTTCAGTTATGAGGATCAGGAGGGCATTTACGTCTTTTTCATAAACGAGAGACCAAGAGATAAAAAATTTCAATTTAAATAACTCACATGGCAATATAATATTATTTTACATCAATACTTTGCTGTTAGCAGATGAAATTTAAGTTGCATATTAATCAATAATTTGCTATTATGCAGAGGCATTTTCTATGGGTCCTGAGACATTAAAGAACAAGTGAAGAAAGCCGGTGAAACCAACTTTCATAACTAATAACATCTGTGGAGGAGTTTGAGAGCTTACTGAGAAGCGTGAAGGATCATCAACCTGTAATTTGTTATGGTGGTTCTATCTGATCTTCCAGAAGGTTCTTCATCAACTGATGATTATAGTTCATCAGCCCATGTTCCTACTTCATCAACTCATGGTCATAACTCATCAGCTCATAATCATAGATATGATGTATTTTTAAGTTTTAGAGGTGTTGACACTCGTCATAGTTTCACTGATCACCTTCATAAGGCCCTCATTTATGCCAATATCAATACCTTCTTGGATGATGAAGAGATTGAAACCGGGGAAGATCTGAAACCGGAATTGGAGAGTGCGATTAAGGCATCTCGGGCTTCTATTATCATCCTGTCCAAGAATTATGCTTCTTCAACATGGTGTCTGGATGAATTGGTGTTGATCCTTGAGCAGCGTATGACATCCAACCATATTGTTATCCCCATATTTTATCATGTGGAGCCCACACATGTTAGGAAGCAACAAAGTAGCTTTGGAGATGCAATGGCTAAGCATAAAAAGACAATGGAGGAAGAGACAAATGCAAATAAAAGAAGTCAATGGGCTCAAAAGATGGACCAATGGAATAAAGCGCTTATTGAAGTTGCTAATTTAAAAGGAAAGGATGTAAATGGAAGGTAACCACTTTCTTACCCATATTTCCATAATCCTTCAATTTTGTTTGATTAAAACATGTATGATAGTATCATGTTCTCCCAATGCATGTCAATAAGTTTCTTTAACATCATTTAGTATACATATATTTGATGTATTAGGATATAAATTTCACACATTTATTATGCATTTTGTGCTTCATTATAAGTTACTTCATTTAGACAAACTATTTCAATTATTTTGTATGCTTTCTATTAAAAAACAAGATTTAAAGGGTTTTCTATGCATCTACTATTAATTATACCATACCACCTTCAAATCATAGTGTCTTGTATGATAAATAACTTCTCTTACCTTCAATTAGTAATTACCTATAACCGACACTTTTTTTTCAAACACGCCACAATGATAGTTATGATGGTCTTGTGTAAATGTAGTTAAGTTAGGTTGTCCATTAGTGAAATCTGGTATTACATTGGCATCTTTTATCTTATTATACATAAATATTTATGACCTTGCACATTGAAACTTGTATGGTTAGAACATAGAAGTGTAAACACAATATCATTTTAATGTGAAGGACTTGATTAAAATTAATAGCTATGATATAATTTTGATTTTGGTTCTTTGGACAAATTAAATCTCCAAATCCAGTTTGTTAGTTCTGTGGCTCATATAAAATCTGATTTCAGGCTAGAGACGGAATTTATTGAAGAAATTGTGAAGGACATCCACCGTAGGTTACATGTACCCTCAAGGAGTGTTCGACAACAACTTATTGGGATGGACTATGAGATTAAGTTCATAACTTCATGGTTGAAAGATGGATCCTCACATACGGCAGACATACTCACTATTTATGGTATAGGAGGGATTGGGAAGACAACTTTAGCCAAACATGTCTATGGGCTATATGCTCACAAATTCCACAAAAGCAGCTGTATTGAAGATGTTAGTAGGGTATGTGATGGAAAGTTTAATGGGTTGCTTGATTTACAAGAAAAACTAAGCAGTGACATTTCAAAAACAAGTTCCGTTAAAGTTCATGATGCTTCGGTATACACCTCAAAGATAGAGAATGCAGTAGCACGTAAAAGGGTGTTTCTTGTTCTTGATGATATTAGTACGCTTGATCAGTTGGATACGCTACTTGGAAGCAAAGGTTTTCATCCCGGAAGCAAAATAATTATAACCACAAAGGAAAGGCGTTTGATAGAGAGGTGTGCACTATTCAAAACAGACATTAAACCAAAGCATACAGAGCTCTTGCTTCAAGGCTTACATGAGACCGAATCATGGAAACTTTTGTGTCTCCATGCATTCAAATGCAAATATCCCAAGACAGGTTATGAAGGGGTGTTTTATAAGCTTGTGAAGTATTGTCAAGGACATCCATTGGCTCTTGTAGTATTGGGAAAATCTCTATATGATCGAGATGTAACTTATTGGGAAGGCTGCATAGAAGGGCTAAAGAAAGAAACAGATTCTCATGTGAATAATGTCTTGAGAATGAGCTTTAACTCTTTGCAATCCAAAAATGATAAGGACTTGTTTAAGTATATTGCTTGTTTTTTTGTTGGAATAGATAGAGATGTTGCTGAAACAATATTACATGCATGCAATATAAACATAAGATCTGGAATCCCGAATCTCCTCGACCGATTCCTTCTTTCTATTGGATGGAAAAACGAATTGAAGATGCATCAGTTGGTACAAGAGATGGGAAGATTTGAAGTACGTCAGGAATCACTTGACAAGCCATGGAAGCGAAGTCTATTATGGTGTCATGAGGAGTCATTCAGAGTATTAAAACAAAAAAAGGTAAGAGGTCATATGTGGTTTTAAAAGTGTGCATGTTAAAAACATTGTGTATGGTCTTAACTTTTTATTTACATTATGTTTCTTCTTAGGGTAAGGGAAATCTTGTTGGCCTTGCCCTTGACATGCGCATGCTTGAGAAAGAGATGTTGGGTGCATCATATAAGCTAAAAACAGATGCATTAAGTAAGATGGATAATTTGATGCTACTACAACTCAATTATGTTCACATGAATGGGTCTTATGAGAACTTTCCACCGGAACTAAGAGGTTTGTGTATGCATGGATTCCATTTAAAGTCTATACCTTCAGAATTACCTATGGAGAATCTTGTTGCTCTTGACATGTCATATAGCAATATTGAATCATTTATCGGTTGTTATAGTAATCCACAACGACTTGAGAAGAGGAAAAAGGTAACTTATCTTCATTTATTATTTTTCATGCTTAGTTGAATTTCACCACCATTCTAACTTCTTTTAGTTTTTATAGTTGGATGGATTATGCTTAAAAAACAAAAGGTTGCTTGGATCATTGAAGGTTCTTAATTTAAGTTTCTGTAAACAACTTTGTAGTCTTGGTGACTTTGACCAATTCCCAGCTTTGGAGAGGTTAATAGTCAGAAATTGCACTGGTTTGCTTGAGGTTAGTGAATCAATTGAGCAGTGTGTTGAACTTGCCCTCATCGATCTAAGCTACTGCAAGCAGCTTAAAAACCTTCCAAGAATCATAGGCATGCTAAAGAAGGTTAAAACAATGTTGCTAAATGGTTGTAATCTCGGTGAATCTCAAACTGATAATACAAATTTAAATATGGATTCACTGGACATGTGCAATGCTAACAAAAACATTAGCATACGCACAAGAACCTCTTCCTCCGCCTTTGTGGGTGCAATACCAAGCCGTTTGAAGTTGTTTTCAGTTTCTTTACCGAGGTCTTTAGTAAGGTTGTCCCTTGTAAATAATAATTTGTCCACTGAATCCTTTCCTATGGATTTCAGTAGTCTGTCCATGTTAAAGGAATTATATTTAGATAGCAATCCTATCCATTCCATGCCCAATTGTGTGAGAACCCTTCCTAAGCTTGAAAAACTTGGTATACGAGACTGTAATAAATTGAAGTCAGTCGAACATCCTCCACACACACTAAAAACAATGATGCTCTATTCTTATCCCGATTCTTTAGAAAAAGTTGTATTTGATCCCAAAATGTCTCCCCTCCAGTTATTTCATAGTTTAAAACATTACACACCTGGGTCGTATGAAATTGAAGGCATGGTGAAAATCCAACCAATGGTGGGTGTTGAGGAAAAGGTATTACGTAGCTTGGGCTGGATTAATTTACTCCATAACAAAAGGAATGGGGGAAATAATCCTAGGGAATCTCGAATGCAGGTTTTGTCTGGTTAACTGTCTTTCTTTATTTGACTACATAAAATACTATAATATAATCATTTAATTAAGATGTTTGTATTTGGCAGATGTTATATGAATTTGGAATATTCAGCACAATATATGAGACAGAGGAGATGCCGAGTTGGTTTATGCATAGAAGCCCAGGGCCATCGATATCATTTACGATCCCATCATCATCTCCAAACAACCTCCTTACAGGACTCAACTTCTGCTTTCTGCAGACAAGGAGAGTTTTGTATGAGAGGCCTTCAATTCTACTTCATCATTTCCCTGGTTCACCGATGATCACAGTTAGTAATATAACAAAGAACAGTATGTGGATATACGAACATTACAGGATGCCATTTGGTGTAGGGCGAGTGTGTAGGGTGGTGTTAAGTCATTGGATGTTTGGGATGAATGAGATGGAGGTTGGTGACCATGTTACTATTACTGTTACGCTGCCATATGATGAACATGTAAAGGAGTGTGGGGTGAGTCTTGTGTATGAGGATGATGGAGAGAAGAAGGATGAAGAAGAAGATGTGTTGGGTTATTACAAGTCATGGAATCATATAATTGGTGGAGATCTCTCTCCTTTTCAAACAACAACAGGACAATACATCCTAAACGACAGGTGGTTTTTTACACATGCCATTGTATTGTCTCCCTATCATCGTAAATTCGTTCCAGACGGCCCCGACATTCAAGGTAGATGTGATTTTTGTTAAATATATTTTTATTGTCATGTCTTATGTATAATGACCTACCTCACCCATCACCCACTTTCTTTAATTACATGGATAATGACCCATTTATTTTAATACATATGTCATAACTTAAATCTTTTAAACAACTGGATCATATATACTATTGATTTTATTGACCCATAAGATAAGATGTTGTTTTATAAAAATATTAAAGATAAAAGTTGTACTTTAAATTTATAAATTGCATTGATTCGTGTAGTCTACAACAGGAGGTCCAAGAAGCCCATCAAATTAGTTGGGATCAAGTCCAGTCCTTATCACCCTTGTTTAGCTGCAGTTAAGAGTTTTATTTTTCTTTTGTATGTTAATAGCATTCTGTTATGAGTGAAGCACCATCTTTAGGACAGGGGGCAGCCTTTTTGGTTTGGTATGGTGTGCTGGCATCCATTTTACCCTACCCTGAGGACTATTTAAACTTTTCATTTTCTAGAAAATTGTAGTAGAAAAAGTTATTGGAGAGACCCTTCCTCTTGAAAGAATGGGAAAAAACCCTAATAAATCATTTATTATCAGTTAATTGTTTCTGGTTGTGAATTTCCTGCTTATTCTCTTTACTCTGTGTGGGGCTTATCAGCACACTCAATTGATCAAGACTTTTGATAAGTTGGATCACATAAATATACCTGGGCCCAATACGACTACTTTGTCCGAATGGATTATTTGTGAATAATGCTTAACACATAACTTTTTATCTGTTTTCAGAATACAAGGAAGATTATTGGTTCAGAGCTTTATCCTGAAGGAAGCCTGATATAAGTGGTCGCACACATGAGGTATACTTTTTGACACCCAAACCTTTTCTCTCTTCGCGTGAACAAAAGGCATACACAACCGAATATTAGGAATCAAAGTTCTCAATTGGTTTAGGGTGTAACAAAATAAGAGAAGTAATTATAACCTTTCATTGAATGCATTAAAGTGGAAATATTAAAATTTGGAATCATTGAATACTACAAATATCTGTTCATACCATGTCTAAACACTATGGGTCAAAATCTAGGATTGAATTCTCACCACTCCCTGCCACGGTTTTGGGGAATGGCATCACCTGTCATGACTCGTTTTTGTATCTAGAGTCTCCTAGAAGGAGAGCGTGAATTTGTATATAGATCTATACTGGATTGACTATCCTACACCTTGCTATTCACTACAGTTGGACTTGCAAGTCTACGGGTGCCAAATGTCATTTCTTCCGATGTCTTTCATCGTCGTGTTATTAGTTGATAGTATGGTGCAATCATATCACATTATACCTTAAATAACAATTGGTTTAAGGTAGATAGTACAACAGTAGTTACTATAATACAACACTACAGTACTATTATTATTTCCCCATTACATTCAAATTGTGATCTTCTTACACAAGCGGTAATGTAGAAATTATATTTTTGGTTAATGATAGTCACACTTGGGAAAATACACACTTTTACAAGAAACAAACATACAGAACATTTGATGCCTTGGTAGAAGGCTAAGTTTAATAGAAAATATAGGATTTTCTAGGAGATACAAACATTTACTACAAACAATTACAAACTTATACATCAAACACTTACAAACATTTTCATACAAACAATGACACTAAAATGCTTATGAACTCACCAGCTTTAAAACTGATAAACTCTTTTAAAATTTGGAATCATTGAATTCTCACCACTCCCTGTCACAGTGTAATATGCAACTAAGACCAATTTATAGATTAATAATCTTCAGTAGATGTTGTTCTTGGGTAGATTCTATGTTAATAACAAACTATTACACTTTGGAAAACAATATGAAATTGATCAAGCATATTGCTTGATTTTAGGGAATCTTAATGATAGATTCATTCTTAGGATAGAAGCAAGCAACATGTTGAGAATGCTTAAATTGCTTCAAGAGTTTGGAAGAGATGTGTCTCTAGGAATCATTAATATTGTTGAATCAAGAGAATGTAACAGAAACTTTTACAATTTTCTTACTTTTCCTTCTTATGTAGGGTGAGGGGGAATCTTCAAGGTCTCATCCTTCATTCACATGAAAAGGGTTGAGAAAGCTAGAGAGGCTACATGGCTGGCATGAATAGAAAATAGATGTATTCGGCAACTGGGGGAATCTTCAAGGTCAATCATATGCAAGTCAATGAGCTATATATGTTACTTTTCCAGAAGAATTAAGATAATATATACCAGCCTCTACTGCAAAATTAAACACATTTTGAATTGTATGTTATTTCCCCATGATTCTTTTAAGCATAGTTATCAAAATTAAACACTTCTTGAATTGTGTGCTATTTCCTTATCATAATTGGAATTGAAAATTTTGTCTCAACTCTCAATCATTGCATTATCAACAATGTCCATCGTGTCTACGGACTCAAAATCTCAAATCCTTGATAGGATTCTATACTTTGTTTGGGTACTATGTAAAATTAGCATGCTACACCTTAATATACTAAGACTCTGATTCAGAGTTGTGTGAGGTAACTAAGTAGGGAGTCCTTTGGCTCCGCAGTCGGGCTGGGACCCGGTATTTCAGATAATTGGTGAACGAACTGAGACCAGGAGGTCTCGTTAGATTTTGGAGAGCAGCCATGTGGTAGCATACTGCTTCAAGCAGTTCAGTGTTTCAGGCAGTTACGTGTTTTAGGCAGTTCAGTATTTCATGCGGTTCCGTGTTTCAGGCAGTTCAGTGTTCAGGCAGTAAGTGTTTTAGGCAATTCAGTGTTTCATAAATTTCAATGCTTCGGACAGTCAGTGTCTCAAGCGGTAATGGTAACTGAGGATCTCATGTATGGTAAGTGTAATAGATTGCTGAGTAATGCTAAGTTACCCACCGCGGGGTTCATCTATAATGATTCAGTATGAGTGGTCTATTAAGGATTCAGATCATCTAGAGACAGCAAATTTCAGACAGAGTACATGTAATCTTGTTGCGAGGTATTTGTTCACCTTAGGAATTTAGGGCTTTACGAAGATTGTCACGACTACCCTAGGAAGCCTAGGGTGTGCTCAGGATAGTGACCATGTTACTTGAGTGGTTCGGCGCATAAGAGATGGTAAGGAATGATTTCGAGGACAAAATCTAATTTAAGTGGGGGAGAGTTGTAACACCCTGTTTATTTATTAGATAAAAAATTAATTAATGAATGAATACTAGCCCTAAAATAAATAATTATATTTCAAAAGTTGATCTTGAGGAGCTAATTGTCACCCTTTAAGAGATTGGGGGTTAAAAGTGTAAGTTCCAGATTAGTTTTTTAAGTATTTAAGAAGGCAGGGGCTAAATGGTAAGTATTATACTCGATTTGTAAAGAATTTTAAGGCTGAGGGTTAAAAAGGTATATTGGGGATTTATGTTGAAAGAAAAGGAGGGTGGAGGGGCTTATCTTGCCATTATGGAAAACTTATGTATGGAGGCGGGTATTTAAGGGTTCAAACCCTAAACCTAGTGCAAGAAACTACATCTGCCATCTCCTTTTTCATTCTGGTAGCCGCTGCTACCATTGGAGCCTCCTCAGCCACCATTTGCGTCACCAAGCCCGACAACCCAGTCCCGCCTACTGTATATGAGGATGATGGAGAGAAGAAGGAAGAAGAAGAAGATGCATTGGGTTATTACAAGTCATGGAATCACATAATTGGTGGAGATCTCTCTCCTTTTCAGACAACTACAGGACAATACATCCTAAACAATATGCAGTTTTTTACACATGCCATTGATTTGTCTCCCTACCATCGTAAATTCGTTCCAGACGGCCCCGACATTCAAGGTAGATGTGATTTTTGTTAAATATATTTTTATTCTCGTGTTTTATGTATAATGACCTACCTTACCCATCACCCACTTTCTTTAAATACATGGATAATGACCCATTTATTTTAATAGACGGATCATAACTTCAATCTTTTAAACAAATGGATCATATATATTATTGATTTTATTGACCCATAAGATCAGATTTTGTTGTTATAAAAAAATATAAAAGCTAAAAGTTGTAATTTTAATTTATAAAATGAATAGACCCAAACATTGATTCAGAAACGGGGACAGTTCTGGTCCCAGGGGTACTTTGGGAAAACTTTCCTAATTTAAAGTTTTGAGTTAGTTTAGGATTCCAATTAGGGTATGGTTGTGTGACCTTTTTAATTAAGTTTTTTTTCAGTCTTTTCAGTAATAAAATTTGGAGAACAAGTAATTTTCCCAGATTTCTTCCTCCCCTGTTTCGCTCATGCTCTATTTCTTTTCTGCACACAGCTGAAGTTTCCATTCTGTCATAATCAAGTGAATTGATATGGTGTGGTGGCATCCATTTTACCCCACCCTGAGGAGTATTTAAACTTTTCATTTTCTAGAAGGTTGTCAGCTAAGAAAATTCTAGTAGCAAAAACTATTTGAGAGGCCCTTCCTCTTGAAAGAATGGGAAAACCCTAATAAATCATTAATTATCAGTTACTTGTTTCCAGTTGTGAATTTCCTGCTTATTCTCTTTACTCTGTGTGGGGCTTATTAGCACACTCAATTGATCACATAAACATTCATGGACCTAATATGACTACTTTGTCCAAATGGATTATTTGTGAATAATGACTAACACATAACTTGTTATCTGTTTTCAGTAGAAAAGGAAAGGTTTTGGTTCAGAGCTTTATCCCTAAGGAAGCCTGACATAAGTGGTCGTGCACATAAGGTATACTTTTTGACACCCAAACGTTTTCTCTCTTCGCGTGAACAAAAGGAATACACAACCGAATATTAGGAATCAAAGTTCTCAATTTGTTTAGGGTGTAACAAAATAGGAGGAGTTATAACCTTTCACTGAATGCATTAAAGTGGAAATATTAAAATTTGGAATCATTGAATACTACAAATATCTGTTCATACCATGTCTAAACACTATGGGTCAAAATCTAGGATTGAATTGTCACCATTCCCTGTACTTGTCTCAGTGTAATATGCAATTAGGACCAATTCATAGATTAATCATATTCAGTAGACGTTCTTGGGTAAATTCTATGTTAATAACAAACTATTGCATTTTGGAAAACAAGATGAAATTGTTTAAGCATATTGCTTGATTTTAAGGAATCTTATTGATAGATTCATTCTTAGGATAGGAATCATTATTCTGTTGAATCAAGAAAATGTAACATAAACTTTAACAATTTTCTTACTTTTCCTTTTTATGTAGGGTGAGGGGGAATCTTCAAGGTCTCATCCTTCAGATGAAAAGGATTGAGAAACAGAGGCTACATGGCTGGCATGAATAGAAAATAGATGGGTAGCCTAATGCTATTGCAAATTCATTATATCCAGAAGAATTAAGATAATATATACCAGCCTCTACTGCAAAGTTAAACACATTTGGAATTGTATAGTTATCAAAATTAAATACTTTTCGATGTGTGCTATTTCCCCATGATTCTTTTAAGCATAGTTATCAAAATTAAACACTTCTCGAATTGTGCGCTATTTCTTTATCATAATTTGAACTGAAATCTTGCTCTCAAGCATTGGCTTATCAACAATGTCCATATGAAAGATGAGAATTCTCGTATCATTTGTTTTTTTTTTTAGAAACAACACTTTTAGGTCGCCCCTTTTTCTACACATCACGATACAGAATAGTATCACATATTAATTTATATATCTTATCTTTACTGTCCTCTATATCTTTTATTGGTACTATTTGTGGTTGCCAAAAGAATATCATATTCTCATTTATTTTCATTTTCCATCTAATCTTGATATCCTATCAAGTTATCAGTAGTATTTTTGCAACAAAGTTAGACTCCACAATCTGTGGTCATTTGAGGCTGAAAATAAATCATCAACATCAACTTATCTGTGGTCTTTATGCACCACTCTCACTTCGTGTTTTTTTCCCATGTCCTCAGTGTCATTAACAACTTGAACATCACATAACCCCATGCCTGATTCCACCTCATTTGAGCTAAAAAAAAATGTTCATCTCCTTACCAACATCTTGATTACAATTGAAGTCATTTAATTGGCCATAACTATCATTCACACTTGCATTAGTACCCTTGCTTTTGGTATCCAGATTGGAGATACAAGGAGTAGAGGCTTTAATTATCTCATATGCAACAACTATAGTAGCCAACCTAATTTGCATACAACAAAATGGCACCAAAAACAAAAATTAAAAAGCAACACCCAAATGGTGAGAGAAGATGCAACATGGCCAAAAAGCAATTAGCCAAAATTATATCATTGGAGACAATAAACCACTTGAACTTGGCCAAAAAGCAACATGAAGGAATTGGAAGCAATGAAAGGATACACTAAACTCTGAATTGGATCGAGTCACCAATTTAAACTAATAATATCCACATCAAAAGCTAGTAATGCTCATGAAATATCCACAGCACCACTTACTTAGAGCATATCAAGAAGCAGAGGGACACAATCAGCAACCTAAAACTACAATAGAAATTGCACCCAAAACTTGAAGCAGCAGCTCCAATAAACTACATCTGTCAAACAACTCCAAATGACAGCTCCAATAACTTTTTCACTCTTCCAACACTATCAATATAGAAAACACTTAAAGATAACTTGAAAATACATCCAATCATGCATATAGGCATACAAGTCCCTGGTCCATTACATAGAATCTGTGAAAAGAATTTAACATGCTCTTCAAACTTATTGAAACAAAGAAGTCTAAACTACAAAAATGGGTTAATGTCACTGTTAGGTAACAAGTTTTTTCGAATTGGTTTAAAAGGTCACTGAAGTTCTTTTTTTTGCATCCTAGGGGAATAATGTGGAATTTGTCAGGTTTAAAAGGTCCCTTTCAAGTTTTCAAAGGGGTAAACCGGTTACCCTTGACTTTAATGAAATCAATAATTGTTTTCCCTCCATTTTCTTTTATCTCTCCCCAAAAAATCATTCTCCTTACCTACAATTCATTCAACTGCTATCCTCGCCACCCGTTTGAGTCAAAAGCTAGATTGCCCAAAAAATTATTCTTTGCTACATATGTTATTCATTGGTAGTCAAATTCATGTTCTTGAACCCCAAGAACACCATTGGACCTCTTTGAGAACTTTTATCGAACACTTGGCATGCGTTCTTACAAACTCCACCTCAACACAAAATCTCTTTGTTGAGGGACCCCATTTCGATTCAAATCACCAAAAAAAAAAATACAACCCAATAAAATCAATATGAATTACCTGATTTCAGATTATAAAAAATCATGTAAAATATGCACCCAAAAAGAGTATGGTTTTTCACTTGCTGCAGAAATATCGATTGATTATCCACTGTGAAGTTATAACTGAAATACCATTCATAAATCTCCATCCTCCACAATATGTATGTGTTTATGCGTAAAGATACAAAGAAAAATTAGAACCCGGAATTCAAACCTCTGTATGTACATTATCTAAATGGATTATACACATTTCCCCATGTCCTCGTTGTCCTTAACAACTTGAACATCACATAACCTCGTGCCTGATTCCACCTCATTTGAGCTAAAAAAACCTGTTTATCTCCTTACCAACATCTTGATTACCATTGAAGTCATTTAATTTTCCATAATTATCATTCACATTGTTGAGTCTATTGGGTTGCGTCATGGGCTCGGTCCATAGCCTAGTTTGAATGCCGGTATTGGGTCTGTCCAACCATGTATAATTTTGTATTAGGGTTTAGTATATAAGCTGCATGCATGCAGAGTTAGAGATTATCGCTTTCATTGTTTTTATTTCATATTTACTGTAAACCCTAACTCGCCTCTACAGCGGGAGTTCTTCATCGAGCTCTGCTGAGGCGTGACTCAGTTTTGAATCATAAGCATAAGTTTGGTTTTATTTTGTGTTCTTTCTCATATTGATCTTAAACTGTTTGATTACTTTTATCGTACTTGTGAAAGATCTAATCGATCTAAGAGTTTTTGAACTCATCAATTGGTATCAGAGCAGGAGACTGTGTATTCATACACACCTCTTTTGTCGAAGAAGTTCATAAGATTTTAATTCCGCATTGATTGATATTTATTGAGTCGTCACTCTTTATTGACGTATCTCATTAATTGTTAATCCAACCCTAACGAAATATTACAAGTCTGATCTTTTACAGGTTATCGATCAAAAGTATTTACAATGTCCATGGACGATTCACAAACCAATCTGATCAATATTTCCAACAACATATGTTCTACAACAAGAATACCAATCTTGTATACGCAAGACTATGAAGTTTGGACGTCTCAATTTGAAGACGACGTGATTGCATCGGAAGACAATGGATATCTAATCTGGGAAGTAATCACTTCAGGCCCATTCGCTCACTCAAGCATGCCAAAGATTGTTAAAACACAAAAAGAATACAATCAGCTTATTAATGACGTTAAAGACATTCCTCAGGATGAAAAAGAGAAGTTTCAGTGCAACATCAAAGCTCTATGGATGATAAGGTTTGCTCTACAATCGGATACGTTTCGTTTAGTTAGTTCTTGTGCTACAGCTAAGGAGATCTGGGATAGATTGAAGGAATTATATTCCACAGATGAAGATCTGGAACAGTCTATCCAAACTCTCTTGTTATCTGAGTTTGGGGACTTTAAGCAGAAGCCTGAAGAAAAACTTGTTCAAACTTTCGATCGCTTCAATCATCTTTTGAGTAAGACGATAAAGCATGGAATTGAAAGAAAGGTAATTGAACAAAAGGTCACTTTCATAAACGGCCTCAGATCCGAATGAATTGCTGTTGTGTCAACAGTAAAGGCTCATGAACAGTTCAAGTCTTACTCTCTAGCTAAATTGGTGGGTATTTTTAAAATCCCATGAGAATGCTTTATCAAAGGAACCGAATGTGGTCTCGGGTCTGGGTTCTTTAGCTCTTGTCTCCACAGGAAAGAGTTTGGTTGAAGAAGAAGAGGAATTAGATCTTGTTGATTTTGATCTAACCAGCAAAGAATACGCCATGATGGTTTCAAATCCCAGAAAATTCATTAAGAAGAAATTCCCATCCAACAAGAACCGAAATTGGCAGGGAAGTTATAGCGCCGAAAGGATCAAGGAGGAACCGAAGATGAGGTCAAAGTCAGAAGAGTCAAAGAAGGAAGCTAAAGTTGGAGGAGACTCAGGATTCGACTGTCATTACTGTGGAGGCAAAAATCATTTTGCTAAAGATTGTATGCTGAGAAAGAAAGAAGAAAAGTCAAATGAAGAAGATGAAGAAGCGAGCCTCCTAAGAAGATTGGAGGAAATAAAGAAAAGAAAGTTTGTTGTTAATAACTCTACCAGGAATGCTTTGATTGTGCAGGGTACAAATAACAGTGATGAATTCGGTAGTGTGGAGGTCTGGTCCACAGATTCTGAGGATGACAAAGTAAGGAAGCCTACTCACGGAAAAGCTATGTTGGCAAAAGCAGAACAGGCAACGGGAAGATGTTTTGTGGTGACTGAGGGTGTGTCCCAAATGAGAGGATACATAGCTAATGGGGGAGTTGAAGAAGAAAGAGAGCGAGAGGACAGATGTTTTGCTGTCAATCCTGTTAATGCTCAGATCAACGAATGTGATGAGTTGATCAAAAAGGTACAAAATATTCTTGCTTCTTTAAAAATACCTACTAATAATTATGAAAAGGATTTAAATAATTTAAAGTTAAAATTCTCTAGCATAAGTAGCAGTCTCACCCAAACCCGTGTCACAAACTCTAACTTAACTGATCAAATCAGCAGGATTTCTTCAAAGAGTGAGGAACGAAGAATGTGGATCGAGCAGAAGGAAAAGGAGTTAATTAGATCTAAAGATGATTCTATTTATTTGCAGAGAGACAATCTTAAACTTCTTAAATAGAGAAATGTTTTTTGTTTAATTGCTAAGAGACTCTATTTTAACATCACTCAGTTGCATCTTGACTGTGAAATAGGGAAAAAGATACATCGTATGATTTTGCCTTTCCTTGAATTAAAGGAGGATGAAATTGATGCTGAAGCCTACAACTGTGAAAGTGTTGTATCTTCTGACGAAGTGTCCCCAGCATACAAAATAGGTCTGGAGAAAATTGAATCCTACATAAAGTCCAAGGACCACAAGGACATGCTCAAAAATCTGTTAGATGAAAATGATAGATTGAAATTGAGAGCTGAAACTATACAAAAATTTGACTCCTTGAATGCCAATTTAAGTTCAGAAAACAAAATTGATGTTGAAAATACATCTTAACTTAATGAGGATGATGACATGAGTGAAATTTTTGTAGAAGATTTGGTAGACTGTTCTGAATTAGCCAAAAACGAACCCAAGTCCCATAAGAACCTAATTTCTGAAACTCTGTTGAGTTTGCCCGTTCCTCTACTGACAAGTCCAAGGTTCTCAAAGCTAAAGTTGTTGTGTACCAAAAGGTTCAAACCACTCCAAACCAAGTCTACACAGTGCCGGGAATCACTCCACAACAAACTACAGAGTTAAATGCTATAGTACAAGAAGATAATGCTGGTGGATGTGATGAATTTTTCTGCTAGGCCCCAATAGAGAACGCAGACGAGACGAAGGGTCTTTCTCAGAAAACCTCATGGAGGGTAAAAGGTAGATACATACCTGAACCACTAAATGATCCTACAAAGTATGATGTGTCGAGCACAAGCGAAACTAAAACTCCTTTGTGATGGGTTTTAGCCATAAGAACTTTCCTATGTGCGCATGCAAAACCCTATTGCTCGGATCTAGGCTTTCTAATTAAACATGCTTTGAATCCAAGACTTCTAATAGCTAATTAGGTTAAATAACAACATCGAAATAGATCTAGAATCATACCTTTGAGTTCCTTGTTGATCTTGTTGTCTTGGAGCTTCTAGAGTCACAAATATCACTCCTCTAATGGCTTACAAACACCAATAGCAAGCAAGATGATTTAGGAGAGAGGAGAGGGGAGGAATTCGGCCAGAGTGTCTCTACTTTAGATGGTGTGTCGAATTCCCTCACCCCTAGGGTCTATTTATACTTGTAGACTCCTTAAGGGTTACAACCTAAACCCTAATTGGATAATCTTCTCTTAAGGCTATCCAAATCCATTCCATAGATAACCCTATGGATGATTTTGGCTTATCCAAGCCCTAGAAATCGTCCATCCTATCTAGGATAAGGATTTATAGTCTAAAGTGTAACTATCAACCAATTGACAGTTTATACCCTCTTATTTAATTAATCTCTTTAAGTCACCAAATTAATTCCAATTAATTTATGACTTATATTAATCAAATAACCAAATATTATTCCTTATAATATTTACTCTCTTTTTAACAAATCATCCATCAAGTTGCTATGGTGAAGGCAACCCAAAAGGACCATGCACAACCGGATATAGTTACAGCCTTAGACACTATTCCAACAGTCTCCCACTTGGATAAGTCTAGTAACTATACAAGTACAATTCGGTTTGCAATCGTAGCTCTCAAAGACGCTGTCAACTCTGATCTAATCAATCTTGTCCTTTAGATAAGGGATCGTACAGTCCTCTGTTAGATATCATGCTGACAATCCTATGGAATGGTTAGTCTAGCATTTGATTTCTCGATCTCCGATTTATTCGACATAGAACTTAATCAAACACATCAATTCAGTTCTGACCGGGCCCGACACATAAGTCAAATCAAATCATCGAGTGGCCAAGATATCTCTTCTACCCTCTTAGGATAAAATTTACAGATAAACTTCGACTTATATGCATTTACTTATTCATTAACCAACTATACACAACAATACGTTTTATAACACCAAGTTACTGATGCGTTTTCGCATTATCAATGTACAATCAATTAACAAATAATAAACCATATATCTAGGTTTTAAGACTATATGATATTATCGTCTGGCGATCACCTTTTATATCATATTCCATAAGGTGATTCCAGCAAGCGCGGGTTTTTTCCAATGCTCAAAACCAGTTCATAAGCACTCATGAACGTTGCAGCAACCCTTGCTATGTCTAACACCATTTAGACAATCTACACACCAATTCATGACAATCTTCATTCATATCTACTTCCAACATATGAACGATTGTGGACAATTTGAATAATTCGATTATTCCTAATAAACTCAATTATTCTAGAAGTCAAAACATGCAAAGTGAAACAATAGTTAAACAATTAACATATGACAGTAACTTTACTCATAAATAAAACTCCTTTATTTAATCATCAAATGTTAATTACATTTATCTATTATACGTTTCTAATACTATCTAATCTATACTAATATCATCCTTCAGCCCAATACTCCTAGCATGCTGCAAGTGCTTAACCCTACTCAGTCCCTTCGTAAGTGGATCTGTTGGGTTATCTTCTGATGATATCCTCTTTACTACGATTTGTCCTTCTTCTACACGATGTCTAATGAAGTGATATTTTCTGTCGATATGTCGAGATCTACCATGATCCCTTGGTTCCTTGGTCAAGGCAACCGCACCTTCGTTATCACAGAAAATCTCCATGGGCTCCTTTATGGCCGGCACAACTCCAAGATCACCAATGAAGTTCTTTAGCCATATTGCCTCCTTCGACGCTTCGCTCGCTGCGATGTACTCTGATTCGCACGTTGAATCAGCTACGGTTTCCTGCTTGGAACTCTTCCATGTCACTGCTCCTCCATTCAGGGTAAAGACCCAGCCCGACTGCGAACGGTAGTTGTCCCTGTTGGTCTGAAAGCTGGCATCACTATACCCTCGCACCTTCAAGTCATCACTCCTTCCAAGGATTAAGAACCATTCCTTCGTCCTCCGAAGGTACTTAAGGATGTTCTTCACCGCAATCCAATGTGCTTTGCCAGCGTTCCCTTGATATCTGCTAACCATGCTTAAAGCGAAGGCTACATCAGGGCGAGTACAAGTCATAGCGTACATGATTGAGCCAACTGTGGAAGCGTATGGTACTCGGCTCATTTCTGCTATCTCAGCTTCGGTACTCGGACTTTAAGTCTTACTCAACTTGGCATTTCCTTGTATCGGTAGTTCTCCCTTCTTTGAGTTTTCCATACTAAAACGTTTTAGTACCTTCTCTAAGTAAGTATTCTGACTAAGTCCAATTAGTCTCTTACTTCTTTCTCTTACTATCCTTATTCCCAAAATGTAAGAAGCCTCTCCGAGGTCCTTCATAGCGAAGCACTTCCCGAGCCAGGACTTAACCTCCTGCAGAGTCGGGATGTCGTTTCCTATGAGTAATATGTCATCGACATATAGAACGAGGAAGCTTACTATACTCCCACTGGCTTTGACATATACACAAGATTCGTCTTTGCTTCGTACAAATCCAAACTCTTTGACTTTCTCATCGAAGCAAAGATTCCATCTGCGAGACGCTTGCTTAAGTCCATAAATGGACTTCTCAAGCTTACACACTCTATTCGGATGCTTCGGATCCACAAACCCCTCTGGCTGAGCCATGTAAACATCCTCAGCCAACTTTCCGTTAAGGAAAGCGGTCTTGACATCCATTTGCCAAATCTTATAATCATGAAATGCGGCAATTGCTAGCATCACTCTAATAGATTTAATCTTCGCAACTGGTGAAAAGGTCTCATCATAGTCAACTCCGGGAGTTTGAGTAAAGCCCTTCGCGACCAATCGCGCTTTATATGTGTGTACGTTCCCATCCACGTCGGTCTTCTTCTTGAAGATCCATTTGCACCCAACGGTCTTACGTTCGGGCACATAATCAACCAAATTCCAAACTTGGTTATCGTACATGGATTGGATCTCGCTATCCATTGCCTCTTTCCATTTCGCAGACTCCGGGCCTGCCATGGCTTCCTTATAGCTATTAGGTTCATCAAGATTTATTAGTGTACCATCACTAATATACGTGTCCCCTTCGGTAGTAATATGAAAGCCATAAAACTGGGGATGAACTCTAACTCTATCGAAACGTCTAAGAGGTAAGGATTCGTCAATCGGTTCAACCGGAGTTTCCTCCTCGGGTTGAATGCCAGCGGTAGAGGTTCCTTCATCTATCGACTCTTGAAAATCTTCAATTTCGATTTGCCTCCCACTGTCTCCTTGGCTTATGAGTTCTCGCTCTCGGAAAACTCCTCTCCTCGCAACAAAGACAACATTGTCTTTCGGTCTATAGAAGAGATATCCAAAGGATGTTTGCGGGTAGCCGATGAAAATACATCGCTCACTTCGAGGTTCAAGCTTGTCGTGAGTATCTCGTCTTACGAAAGCCTCACAACCCCAAACCTTGATATGTGCCAACGAGGGAGCTTTCCCTGTCCACATCTCGTGAGGTGTTTTGGCAACCTTCTTAGTAGGGAATCGGTTAAGGATATGGGCGGCAGTCTCTAAGACATACCCCCAAAAGAAGATAGGTAGTGAAGCACGACTCATCATAGAGCGAACCATATCCAATAAGGTCCGATTACGCCTTTCTGCCACACCATTCAACTGCGGTGTCCTAGGAGGCGTCAATTGCGAAACTATTCCACACTCCTTGAGATAATCGTGGAATTCAAGACTTAGGTACTCTCCTCCTCGATCGGATCAAAGCATCTTGATTTTCCTGCCCAATTGATTCTCCACTTCATTCTTGAACTCTTTGACCTTTTCAAAGGTGTCTGACTTTTGCTTGATTAAGTAGATATACCCATATCTACTATAGTCATCGGTAAAAGTCACATAGAAGCGGTTCCCATCCTTCGTGGTTGATCTAAAGGGTCCACATACATCGGTATGTATTAGGTCCAATAGCCCCTCACCCCTTTCACAAGTACTCGTGAAGGGTGACTTAGTCATCTTTCCAAGTAAACAAGACTCGCATGTGTCATCTTCCCTAAGGTCGAATGACTCCAACACTCCATCCTTTTGGAGTTGTGCTATGCGTTTCTTGTTGACATGTCCAAGACGACAATGCCACAAGGATGCTTTATCCATACTAGTGGAAGAATCAATATTCAAAACATCATTTTCTAAGTTATCAACAATCAAAACAGTTTCATATATTCCATTACATGGTATAGCTTCAAAGTAAAAGTCACCATTTAGATAAGCCAAAATAGAACCATTCTCATTATTAAAAGAAAATCTAAATCCTTGTCTATATAAACCATGAAATGAAATGATGTTTCTAGCCATTTCTGGCGAATAGCAACAGTTGTTCAAATCTAAACACAAATTATTCCTAAGCACTAAAGAATACACTCCAATCTTGGTAACAGGCAACGATCTTCTGTTCCCCATGATTAGATTGATCCTTCCTTGCTCTACATCCCTACTTCTTCTTAGTCCCTGCACATTAGAACAAATGTGATAACCACAACCGGTATCAAGAACCCAAGAAATAGCATGATTAGAATCGTTAGATTTGATTGTGTATATACCTGCGAAAGATGGCTTGATCTTTCCTTCTTTGATTGCTTGCAGGTAATCCGGGCAGCTTCTCTTCCAATGTCCTTTCTTGTGGCAGTGGTGGCACTCTGCCTCCTTTGGGTTAGAGCAGGGCTTAGAGGGATCAACTTTGGTCCCACTAGAAGAGGCACCATCTCGGGCTTTCACCTTGCGATAGTTATTCGATGAAGCTTTCCTCTTCTTTCCCTTCCCTTGACCAATAGCCAAGACAGGAGCAGCGGACGGATTGGGAGTAGGTGCAACAGACTTGTCCTTGAAGTTGCTCTCAGCGACCCTCAGGAGACCTTGGAGTTTGCTTAGGGTGACCTCCTCTTTGTTCATGTGGTAGGTCATCCTAAATTGGTTGTACATCGGAGGCAAAGAGTGAAGCACCATGTCGATCGCCAAGTCTTCGCCGAAGTCAACATTTAACTTGCGAAGGCGGTCGACATACCTTTGCATCTTTTGCAGGTGCACGGTAAGAGATTCTCCATGACCCATCTTAGCGGAGATCATGTTAGTGAAAATCTCATAACGCTCTTGTCTCGCATTTTGGTGATATCTCTCCAACAAGTCTTGATGCATCTCGTATGGATACATGTCCTCGTAGGACTTTTGGAATTCGGAGTTCATGGTGGCGATCATGATGCAATGTACCTTCGTTGCATCTCGCTCATGAGTTTCAAAGGCGGTGATTTCTTCGGGAGTAGCAACTTCGGGGTTGATTTTCTCAAGCTTCTCATCGAGGACATACTCTTTATCCTCATAGCGAGCAATGGTGCGAATGTATCTTATCCATTCGCTAAAGTTCGTTCCATCGAAGGTGACCTTTTGGCAAAGGCTCATCAACGTGAATGAACTAGCAGCAGCGTTGTTTGCGTTCGACATCTTCAATTAGAAAAGGACGAAGATAGATTAGAATAAGAATCCCTAATTATCACCCAATAAGAAAAATTAGGGCTAGGATCCAACAATAACATTTACATACTAGAAAAGGGATGCCGTAATCTAACATGCAAATAAATTGAAGGTAAGTGAATAACGATTCACTAATTCTCCATTACAAAACTTAAACTATTAGTCCTAAGTGTTTTTGAGAATTCCTAGATTCGGATGAGATTCATTGAACTATTCAATGGCATGTTTAAATCTCGATATGCTCCTCTTGTTTGTGACTGGGATGCCGAGATCACAAAGCGGGTGTGAATTACCATGCAAATTCACATGGTGCCTTCATTGTAACGATCACCTATTCGATGTGCCGGTAAACCACATACGCTCCATCGAACTATGATAAACAATGAATCACCCTTTGCCACCTTCGCTTAGAACTAATTAGTGTGCCGGTAAACCACACACGCTCCACTAACTTCTTAGCAAGGTGCAAAGTGTAATTTCATGGGATTGCATCAATTCACTTTTCCTAAAGTAACTAAGATTGGGATTTTTTTTTTTAAAACGTGTAGTTACATTGTATTTCTTATTATACTTTTAATGAGAGGATGAGGTTGCCCTATCCTACCCGTTCGGCTAACGACCCTCCACCAATCAAGCAAGCGGTGGGTGTGAGTGTACACCCATTAAGCATCATTTTATAGGCCGCAACCTTATACCCACCTTATAGATCGGCTTCGTGAATGAGGCCTACTAACGGTAAGACTAGCATTTAGTTATACATATATATATTATTCTAGTAATATCATATTAGTATAGGGTCGTATTTTAAAACTTTTTAAAATCTAGGGTTTGAAATTTAAGTTGTCTAAATTAAAACTTTTAATCACAAATATAAATTTCAAAACTTTAGGGTAGGTTTTAAACATTTAAAACATGGAGGATCAAATAACAAATAATTTCAATTAACAATTAATATCCTAATTATCTTTATTTGATTTATCCAAGATTTCTTTTAAGATAATTATCAAAATAATTAATCAATTATCATATAAGGAAATTAAATATTTTATTAGATGATAAATATCTTTAATTAGATCAAGATAATAGTCATATATATCAAAAATTCGGATTAGGGTTGATCTAATATGATTAAGGTAAGTTTCCATAAGATAAACATGAAAAAATCCCGGTTTTGCCTAATCCTGACGCCCGGACTCGCCGAGTACACAAGGGGACTCGCCGAGTCAGGCCTACTCGCCGAGTCCACATTGGGACTCGCCGAGTCAGTGACCAAAAAACCTAAAAATCGAATTTTGCAGGTTTGTTTCAGTTAATCAAGCAACAGTTTAAAGAAAACCAAGCTAGGCTCTGATACCACTGATGGGTTTTAGCCATAAGAACTTTCCTATGTGCGCATG